>NC_092707.1:302242247-302359615 GCF_047496885.1 Scyliorhinus torazame
ATCTCTCGAGCCACGTATTCAACCTCTCTATCCTGACATTCCTACTCTGACTTGCTCGTGGCACTGGTAGCAATCCTGAGATTACTACCTTTGAGGTCCTACTTTTTAGTTTAACTCCTAGCTCCCTAAATTCAGCTTGTAGGACCTCGTCCCGTTTTTTACCTATATCGTTGGTGCCTACGTGCACCACGACAGCTGGCTGTTCACCCTCCCCCCCAGAATGTCCTGCAGCCGCTCCGAGACATCCTTGACCCTTGCACCAGGGAGGCAACATACCATCCTGGAGTCTCGATTTTGTCCGCAGAACCGCCTGTCTATTCCCCTTACAATTGAGTCCCCTATCACTATAGCCCTGCCATTCTTCTTCCTGCCCAGCTGCGCAGCAGAGCCAGCCACGGTGCCATGAACCTGGCTGCTGCCGCCTTCCCCTGGTGAGCCATCTCCCTCAACAGTATCCAAAGCGGTATATCTGTTTTGCAGGGAGATGACCGCAGAGGACACCTGCACTGCCTTCCTACTCTTGCTCTGTCTTTTGGTCACCCATTTACTATCTCCCTCAGTACCTTTCACCTGCGGTGTGACCAACTCGCTAAACGTGCTATCCACGACGTCCTCAGCATCGCGGACGCTCCAAAGTGAGTCCATCCGCAGCTTCAGAGCCGTCAAGCGGTCTAACAGGAGCTGCAACTGGACACACTTCTTGCACGTGAAGGAGCCAGGGACAGTGGACGTGTCCCTGAGCTCCCACATCGCACACGAGGAGCATGACACGGGTCTGAGATCTCCTGCCATGTCTTAAACCTTCGGTTGACTTGAACAATTTCAATTTCCCCCCCCAAAATTTAACTAAATAAATAAACAATGAAGAAAAAAAAAATATATATATATACCAATGAAAAGAAACAGAAAAACAGAAACACTACTTACCAGTCACAAAAAGCACTTCCTCCCCACCCAGCTTCGAATTCCCACCTCGATTCAAATTCCCAAACTCACTCTTTGCTGTCTCACTCTGGCTGTCTTCTCTGTCTCACTGGGAGAACTCCCTGTTGAATTTGGATGCTAAACTGCTGGCAAAGATCATGGCCATGCGCATAGAGGACTGTGTCCCAGAGGTAATAGGGGAGGACCAGACGGGATTTGTGGAGGGACGATCCAGGCAAGGGGGCAGGAGAGGAGACTGAGAGAGATGTCGTTCAAAATGGTGGGAAGGAGTTTTAGGTATCTGGGGATTCAGGTGGCAAGGGACTGGGGTCAGCTTCATAAACTAAATTTGGGCAGGGTGATTGAGCAAATGAAAGGGGACTTCCACAGGTGGGACGTGCTCCCGCTGTCATTGGCGGGGAGGGTACAGACTGTGAAAATGACAGTCCTCCCCAGATTGCTGTTTGTGTTTCAGTGTCTTCCAATCTTTGACCCCGAGGCATTTTTTAGGAAAATGAACATGGCAATCTCGGGTTCTATATGGGCTGGAAAAGCCCCGAGGGTGAAGAAGGTCTTTCTTGAGTAGGGGTGCGGGGAGGGAGGCTTGGCCCTTCCGAACTTTATTAATTACTACTGGGCGGCTAATATTTTGATGGTTAGGAAGTGGGTAATGGAGGAGGGGTCAGTGTGGGAGCGGGTAGAGGCGACATCGTATAAGGGCACGAGTCTAGAGGCTCTCTCAATGACACCTCTGCCATTCTCACCGGCTCGGTACTCCACAAGCCCAGTAGTAGAGGCAGCCCTGAGAGTGTGGAGGCAATGGAGGCAGCATATGAGACTGGAGGGGTCGTCAGTGTGGTCACTGATCTGTGACAATCAGCGGTTCGCTCCGTGGGGGGCTGGATGGGGGCTTTAGGAGGCGGCAGAGGGTAGGGATTGAGAGATTTGGGGACATTTTCATTGGGGTCGGTTTCCCGAGCCTGGAGGAGCCAGAGGAGGAGTTTGAGTTACCGGGTGGGAACGGATTCCCGTGCCTGCAGGTACGGGACTTTGTCCAGAGGAGGTTCCAAGCTTCCCTCGCCTCCCTCTAAGGGGAATACAGGATATGCTGATGTCAAAAACAGGGGTTGGGGAGGGGAGGGTCTCGGAAATATATAAGGAATTGATGGGAAGGGGTCCCAATCAGGGAGGTGAAGAGGAAGTGGGAAGACGAGTTGACGGGAGGGGGAGTTGTAAGTTGGGCTATGATAGAAGGCCCTGAAAAGAATCAATGCATCCTCGTCGTGTGCCAGGCTTAGCCTGATCCAGTTCAAAGTGATCCACAGGGCTCATATGACTGTGGCCCGGATGAGTAGGTTTTTGAGCAGGTGGAGGACAGGTGTGGGGGAAGTCCGGCGAATATGTTTTGGGCGTGTCTGAAGCAGAGGGGATTTTGACAGGGATTCGCAGATGTCATGTCAGAGGTTCTGGAAGGGAGGGTGACTCCCAGTCCAGAGGTGGCAATATTTGGAGTGTCAGAAGATCCGGGAGCCCGGGGGGGTGGGGGGGGGAGAGAGAGAGAGAGAAAGGCTGACGTTTTGGCCTTTGCTTCCCTGGTGGCCCGGAGGTGGATTTTGCTGGGATGGAGGGACTCGGAGCCTCCAAAGTCAGGGGTGTGGGTCAGCGATATGGCAGGTTTCTCAGGCTAGAGAAGATCAAGTTCGCCTTAATGGGTTCAATACAGGTGTTCGCTCGGAGGTGGCTGCCGTTCATCGACTTCTTGAAAGAAAACTGACCGTCAGCAGAAGTGTGGGGGGGGGGGGGTGGGGTGGGGTGGGCTGGGGGAGGCATGGAATTGGAGAATAAGGGCAGGGAATCTAATCGATGGGTAGCTAGGAGTTAGGGCGGGTGGAAGTTGGGCATGTTACTGTGGGGTTTTTGCTTGTGTCAGACTTCTGTTATTTCAAATGTTAATATGTTAAAATGTTAAAAGTATAAATGCCTCAATAAAATGTTTCCTAAAAATATATAGCCTATATGCAAATAGGAGTCAGTAAATGGAGGGCAGCCACCATTATAGGAAGGGCTGGAAAAGCCACAGGCAAATACTTTTTAAAAATGTTAATAAAATGTTTACATATTAAACAAAACCACCCGAAACAATCAAACAAAAATTCAAAATAGAAGAAAGAGACCAAAAGAAAATGCAAAAGCACATATTAACTTTAATACAAACACCAAACTAAACCCTCTAAAGCTGACAATGACTAGCTCCTTAAAAAAGGAAATGAATTTAAGGCGGGGGGAAGTTGGGTATGTTATTGTGGGTTTTTTGCGTGTGTTGGAGCGCTCTGTTGTTTAGAACATTAAAATTATAAATGCCTCAATAAAATATTTTCTAAAAAAAAAGGAAATGAATGGCTGCCATCTCAGATAGAACCTCTCCACCCACTGACCCCCTGATGGTGAACTTGACCTTCTCCAAATGTCGAAAAGACATGAGGTCACCCAACAAATCGAGGCACCGGGCGGGGTAGGAGATCTCCACCCAAACAGAACTCGTTTCCGGGCTAACAACGAGGCAAAGGCAAGAACATTCGCCTTCACCCCTGACTGAAGCACCAGCGAGTCTGATACCCCAAATATGGCCACGAATGGACATGGATCAAAATATGCCCAGAATATCTCCAACATGGTGTTAAAGAAACAGGCCCAAAAGCTTACCAACTTGGTGTATGGTGTATGGTGATGCCGACCCCTGAGAGCAGCTCTCACACTTATCCTCCACCCTGCGGCAGAAGCTGCTCATCCTCGCTCTAGTCAGGTGTGCCCTGTGCAAAACCTTGAATTGAATCAGACTTAGCCAGGGACATGAAGACATGCAGTTGACCTTGTAAAGGGCCTCACTCCATAACTCACCATTACGAATGGGACCCAACTCACCCTCCCATTTCCTCACCTCACTAAACAGAGCAGACGCCGTTGAAAGGATACGGCCATATATATCCAAAATAGTCTTTCCGTCAGACCCGGACAAAGACAAAATCTTCTTCAACAGGGAAGAAGAGGGTGGTGCCAAGGGAAAGGAGGGAAAGCCTTGTGCGGAAAAAACACAGATTTGAAAATACCTGAAAAGACAGGAACCAGGCAGTTGGAATTTCTCAGCCAACTCCATAAAACTAGCAAACTTCCCCTCCATGAACAGATTTCAGATTCTCAGCGTGGAGGTCACCACCAGATTAAAGGAAAAACTCACCGGAGAGAAAGGCAACAATGCAGTAACCATTGGGCGAAGACTAGAAACAGAGCAGGAGCTAACTTCCCTTTGGGACCAGGATTGCTAAACCACAACAATATCTTCAGAATATTGACTGCCCAATTGTAAAACAATAAATTGGGTAGGACCAGGACCCCTGATTATCTGTCTCTTTGGAGCAAAGTCCCACAGATTCTGGGAGTCTTACCCACCCAAATAAAGGAAGATATTAATCTGTTGACAAAAAAGAACTTGGGGAGAAAAATGGGCAGACATTGAAAGAAAAAGAAAAGTCTTGGGAGCACATTCATTTTAATAGTCTGAACCCTACCCGTCAAGGATCGGGGAAGGGTAGCCCACCTTGCAAGCATATCTTGCTACTGTCGACCAGATTAGTGTAATTTAATTTATGAAGTGAAGCCCAGTTGTGGGCCACCCGGAGTCTTGGCAAGGCAAAAGGGTAATGACCCCAGTTGGGCTCTCTTCCCCAGGGGATTGACTGGGAAACATTCACTCTTGTACAAGTTCACCTTGTAACCAGAGAAGGAGCCAAAAACACTCAGCAGTTTCATAATCTCGTCTGTGGAGGGTACTGAGTCCGTAATATAGAGAAGTAGGCCATCCGCATTAAGGGACACCCGATGAATCACCTTCCCCGGTTTATCCCCCTCCACTTAACAGAAAACCTCAGCAAACAGTAGCGGGGATAGTGGACACCCCTGACTCGTACCTCTATTCAACGGAAAATAACCAGAGTTCAGGACATTCGGACGAACCGGTGGTGGGGGACCTATGCGGTACTCGAATCCTGGAAATTGTGGCCAGAGCTGAACCTCCCAAGAATCTCAAACAGATTCTCACACTCCATTCTGTCAAATGCCTTTTCGGCATCCAGGGACACAATCGCCTTCGTGTTTGGGCACCGAGGAAGGGAAAAAGACGCGTTGTATATTGACCGACAGCTGTTGACCCTTAAGGAAACCTGTCTGATCCTCCGCGATCACCTTTGGGAGGCAGGGCCCCAGTCGCAGCACCAGCATCTTGGCAAGTAACTTAACATACGCTATTGAAGCTTCCGGTGGCAGCCATGGAGTGAGTGATGTCTTATTTGGTATCTCCCGCTCGTGGTGGACTTTTGGGATCTTTCTCCCCGATTTTCGGTGGATTTGAACGACAGAACGGGAGACTGGTGAAGTAGAGGAGAAGGATTTCCCCCAGTGTATGGATTCGTGGAATAGAAGTGGTCTGAAAAGGAGAGATCGTTGGTCGAAGAAGGGAGTGGAGTCTGCAGCACAGGAGAATATGGCGGAGGGTCAGGAACCGAAATTGCCGGCCCAGTGTTCAACGGAGCAGCTGGTGGCCTTTCTCTAGGAGAGCTTTGCTCAGCAAAGAAAAGAATACCTGGATCCAATTAAGACTGGGATTGACCGCGTGGAGCAGAGATTGGAAGCCCAGGGCCAGACGATTCAGAAGGTGGAAGAGGCGATTGCTGAGCACGATGAGCAACTAGCCACGATGGCGGTGGAGATGGAGCTGATAAAGGAACACCAGAAGAGGCTACAAGAGAAAATGGAGGATTTGGAGAACAGATCGCGCAGCAGAATCTGAGGATTGTTGGCCTCCCAGAGGGCAGCGAGGGGTCGGACACAGGGACATATGTGGCGCATATGTTCGAGAAACTGCTGGACAAAGGTAGGTTTGCTGGACCCTTGCAGGTGGACAGGGCGCACAGAGCGCTGATGAGGAAGCCGCTGAGGAAGGAGCCGCCAAGGGCGATGGTGGTACGAATGCACCGGGTCCTAGACAAGGAACAGATCTTGAATTGGGCCAGGAAAACAAGGAGCTGCACGTGGGAAGGCAACGAGCTGCGTATTTACCAGGACTTGGGTGCAGAACTGGCAAAAAGGGCGAGTTTCAACTAGGTGAAATTGGCCGACTTTAAGAAGGGGGTGAAGTTCGGCATACTGTCCCCAGCAGATTTGTGGATCACTTATGAGGGCCAGGAACTTTATTTCGGATCACCCGATGAGCCGATGAACTTTGTTAAGGACATGGGACTGGCAGGTGATGGAGGACATTGAACTTGGGGGCGAGTAGTTGTGTTTTTGATATTTTGCTAAATTTCTTTTCTCGTTGGCTTTTGTATGTAGTGTTTTGCACTAAGTTTGGGGGCGTTGCTCAGTTTTGTATGTGGGGTAACTTTGCTCTTAATGGGGGATGGTGGGTGGAATTTTCTTCTTTGTGTTTGTTGGGGATTTGTGATGTTTTGCATATGACTATTCGAGCGGGGGTGGGGGGGGGGGGGAGGGAGATCAGTGGGGGGTAGGATGCTTGGTGCCATGGGTGGGGGCTACCAGGCTAGCTGGGCAGGCTACCTCACAGAAACACTGTGGGGGGTGAGCAGGTGATAAGTTTGTTGAGGGGGATTGTTATTTTGTTATGGAGGGAGGGGGGAGGGAGGTATTGATCTGCTGACAGGGGAGGGACTGGCGATTGGAGACAAATTGGGGATGGATGACAGTGGGCGCCCGAGGGCGGGCCTCAAGAGGTGCGGGATGCGGGCTGGAGGCTGGCCTAAGAAGGTTTTTTAAAAAAAAAAAATGTTTATTCAAGGTTTTCAATACATTTTTACAAAACACTCCAAAAAGGAAAGAAAATATACATAAGGAAAATAAAAAGGGGGGGCCTTACGCCATCCCCTCCAACAACTTAAACCACTAAACATTAAACTATCTAACAAACTAAGAACAAAAATGGGGCAAACGCCCCTTACAATAATAAAAACAAGACAACCCCCCCCCCACTCCTCCCCCCTGGGTTGCTACTGCTCTTGACCTCCTCCTAACATTCCGCGAGATAGTCTAGGAACGGTTGCCACCGCCTGGAGAACCCTGCACAGACCCTTGCAAGGCAAACTTTATCCTCTCCAACTTGATGAACCCTGTCATGTCATTAATCCAAGCCTCCACACTTGGGGTTTCGCATCCCTCCACATTAGGAGGATCCTCCTCAGGGCTACAAAGGACGCAAAGGCCAGAACTCCGGCCTCTTTCGGCTCCTGTACTCCCGGCTCATCTGATACCCCGAATATTGCTATCCCCCAGCTCGGTTTTACCCGAGTGTCCAAGACTTTGGACATAGCCTTTGCGAAGCCCCTCCAGAACCCCTCTAGCGCTGGATACGCCCAGAACATATGGGCGTTTTTGCTGGGCTCCCCGAGCACCTCACACATCTGTCCTCCACCCCAAAAAACTTGCACATCCTCGCCCCTGTCATATGTGCCCTGTGACCCACTTTGAACTGGATCAGGTTAAGTTTGGCGCAAGACGAGGAGGAGTTAACCTTGCCCAGGGCCTCCACCCACAAACCCTCATCCAGTTCCTCGCCCAGTTCCTCCTCCCACTTGCCCTTCAGCTCCTCCACCGAGGCTTCCTTCGCCTCCTGCAACTCCTGGTAGATCATCGAGACCTTGCTCTCTCCCACCCATACACCCGAGGTCACCCTGTCATAGATCATAGATCATAGAATTTACAGTGCAGGAGGCCATTCGGCCCATCGAGTCTGCACCGGCTCTTGGAAAGAGCACCCTACCCAAGGTCAACACCCCCACCCTATCCCCATAACCCAGTAACCCCACCCAACACTAAGGACAATTTTGGACACTAAGAGCAATTTATCATGGCCAATCCACCAAACCTGCACATCTTTGGACTGTGGGAGGAAACTGGAGCACCCGGAGGAAACCTATGCACACACGGGGAGGATGTGCAGACTCCACACAGACAGTGACCCAAGCCAGAACCGAACCTGGGACCCTGGAGCTGTGAAGCAATTGTGCTATCCACAATGCTACCGTGCTCCTGAATCCTCCGTGCGGAAAGCAGAGGAAATTCCCTTACCTGCCTTCTCACAAACGCCCTGACCTGCATGTATCTAAAAGCGTTTCCGGGAGGTAACCCAAATATCTCCTCCAGGCTAGCAAAAGCCCCGTCGGATAAGTAGGTCCCCCATCCTTTTAATTCCCGCCCGATGCCAGCTGAGGAATCCACCATCTATCCTGCCCGGTGCAAACCTAAGATTATTCCGTATTGGGGACCAAATTGAGGCCCCCAACTCACCCCTGTGCCGTCTCCACTGCCCCCAGATCCTCAGTGTCGCCGCCACCACCGGTCTCGTGATGTACCGTGTCGGCGGTAGCGGCAAAGGTGCCATCACCAGCGCCGCCAAGCTAGTGCCCACGCATGACGCCACCTCTAATCTTTTCCACGCCACCCCCTCTCCCTCCATTACCCATTTCCGAACCATTGCCACATTGGCTGCACATTAATAACTACACAGGTTCGGTAGCGCCAGCCCACCCGTCCCGACTACGCTCCAGAAACAGCCTCTTGACCCTCGGGGTCTTACTTGCCCATACAAACCCCACAATGCTCCTGCATACTCACTTAAAAAAGGCCTTGGGGATGAGGATGGGCAGACACTGGAACACAAACAGGAACCTAGAGAGGACTGTCATCTTAACGGACTGCACCCTGCTCGCCTGGGAGAGTGGCAACACGTCCCATCTCCTAAAGTCTTCCTCCATCTGGTCTACCAATCACGCCAAATTAAGCTTATGCAGGGCCCCCCAACTCCTGGCCACCTGGATACCCAAATATCGGAAACTCCTCTCCGCCCTCTTAAGCGGCAGCTCCTCCAGCCCCCTTTCCTGGCCCCTCGCATGCACCACGAAGGGCTCACTCTTCCCCACGTTAAGCTTGTAGCCTGAGAAGTCCCCAAACTCCCTAAGGATCCGCATGACCTCTACAATCCCCTCCACTGGATCTGCGATGTACAAAAGCAGGTCATCAGCATACAACGAGACCCGATGTTCCTCCCCCCCACCCCCGGACCAACCCCCTCCAGTCTCTAGATTCCCTCAACGCCATGGCCAGCGGCTGAATTGCCAAAGCAAAAAACAGAGGGGACAGGGGGCACCCCTGTCTCGTCCCACGGTACAACCTAAAATATTCTGATCTCTGCCGGTTCGTAAATACACTCGCCACTGGGGCCTGGTATAACAATTTGACCCACCCTATGAACCCCTCCCCGAACCCAAACCTGCCAAGCACTTCCCATAGGTACTCCCACTCCACTTGATCAAAGCCTTCTCCGCATCCATTGCCGCCACCACTTCTGCCTCCCCACCCTCCGAGGGCATCATAATCACATTCAGGAGCCTCTGCACATTTGCATTTAACTGCCTGCCCTTCACGAACCCCGTCTGGTCCTCGTGTATCACTCCTGGGACACAATCCTCAATCCTTGTGGCTAGGACCTTTGCCAGCAACTTGGCATCTACATTAAGGAGCGAGATCCGCCGATACGAGCAACACTGCAGCGGGTCCTTGTCCTGCTTGAGGATCAGCGTGATCAGCGCCCGAGACATTGTCAGGGGGAGAATCCCTTCCTCCCTCACCTCGTTGAAGGTTCTCACCAGCAGCGGACCCAGCAGATCCACAAACGTCCTGTAAAATTCGACCGGGAACCCATCAGGCCCCGGGGCGTTTCCCGCCTGCATGCTCCCCAACCCCGTAACCAGCTCCTCTATCCCAATCGGGGCCCCCAGGCCTTCCGCTTGCCTCGTCTCCACTCTCGGGAAGCTTAATTGGTCCAGGAACCGCGCAACCCCTCCCCCCCCCCCTCCGGGGGTTCTGACTTACACAGGTTCCCATAGAAATCCCTGAATACCTCATTTATTTTAGCCGAACTCCGCACCGTATTCCCCCCTCTGTCCCTGATTCCTCCAATTTCCCTCACCGCCTCCCTCTTGCGTGGCTGATGCGCCAGCATCCAGCTCGTCTTCTCCCCATATTCGTATACTGCCCCCTGCACCTTCCTCCACTGGGTCTCAGCTTTCCCCGTGGTCAACAAATCAAATTCCGTTTGGAGGCTCCGTCGCTCCTTCAGCAGCCCCTCTTCAGGGGAATCCGTATACCTCCTATCCACCCTTAATATCTCCCCCGCCAACCTCTCCCTCTCCGTCCTCTCCCTCTTCTCCCTGTGAGCCCTAATTGAGATTAACTCTACCCTAACCACCGCTTTCAGAGCCTCCCAAACCACACCAACCGGTACTTCCCCATTATCATTGGCCTCTATGGATCTCTGACTGCAACCTCGGACCCGCCCACAAACCTCCTCATCTGCCAACAGTCCCACGTCCAACGCCTCAGCGGGCGCTGGTCCCCTTCGTCCCCCAACTCCAACTCCACCCAGTGCGGGGCGTGGTCCGAAATCGCTGTGGCCAAATATTTCGTTCACTCCACTCTTGGAATCAGTGCACTGCTCACCACAAAGAAGCCTATCCATGAATAGGCCTTATGCACATGGGAGAGAAAAGAGAACTCTCTGGCCGCCGGCCTAGCAAACCTCCATGGATCGACTTCCCCATCTGATCCATAAAACCCCTGAGAACCTTGGCCGCAGCTGGCCTCTTGCCCGACCTCGACCTGGATCGGTCCAGTGCCGGGTCCAGTACCGTATTGTTGCTAACTTTGGTTGGCTCTTAATTTGTTGCCCGTTGTGTCTTTACTTAATTTGCTCTGTTTCTATAACCTTTGCTCTAGAGTCGCCAGGTATCTTTATGATACCACCAGGAGGTTCAAGTACTGATCAATACCTCGACACACCAATTAGTAAGATTCAAATCAAAACACATTTATTATACACAGTAAATCACTACTCATGCATAAAACTCTACTTACTAGACTATCTCTAACACTAAAAGGCCTATACTTAGCTTTAGGACTGGCCCAACAGGTCAGGGGAAGAAATGGCCTTTCGTTTGATTCTGAGTCTGCAGGATTCAAAAGCTGGTATGGACTGGTAGCAAGGAGCGCCTATCTCGTAGCGTGCGTTGACTGGAGACTTACTTGGTTGATGCGGCAGCTAGGCAGGCCACTGTCAAGGGTTGTTTCGCGCTGCTGAGTGACCCTGCCAAGAAGGACAAATTGAACTTGGGGACTCTACTTTATAGTCCCCAGGGGCTTCACGCCGTTTGGGGCGGACCCTGTATCTGGTTCCAAGTGATTGGACTACGTTCCGATCACTTGGATCGATTTCTCCAATACTGGAGCCGTTCCCTGATCGCTGGGCGGTTCCTGAGTGTCCGTTGGCCTTCCTTTGTCTTGGCTCCTGCTGGCGCCGAGGAGTCTGGCTTGGCCTTATCCACCTTAAATGTTTCAATTGTTCCCGGGGATCACTCATTAATATGCAGATGGCTGCTAGTTTCAATGCTGTCTAGGTTTCTGCAAGTTTTAATACACAGGAACTTTGCACCTGCTAGTTTTTCCTGGCTTGACTGAATTTCCCTGCATTCTTTGCGGACCTCCATTTTAAGTCGGGAAGTGGCCAACCCAGGTGGCTACACTCCCTCCTTGTGATCCCTAATGCGAAGCGTGAAGGATCACATAACTGCGTCGTCTTCACTTCCTGACTCAGCAAGGACTCTTCCATGGCCTCTTCACTGACCATAACTATGTAAGAAATTTTTAACTGACAGTTCTAAGTGGCGCTATGTCACAACAGGGGCATGCATTACAACATAAAAAAATGGTACCTCTAACTATCTTCCATAACTACGCTCACTTCAACATCCAATCATGCTAACTTCCTAACAATACAAAAATAGTAGCAGCATTCACATTTTCCTCTGGCTTGGAGGTCAAACACAGTGTTGTACAATCTTTCTTTATTTTCAAATGACGTAAACTAATGTCCTTTATTGTAGATCAAGGGGTTCGGGGGCCTGGTGAAAACCGAAAATAGAGGATCTCATCTTGTATGCCGGGGTGCGAGCGCGGTAGGCTCTCCTTCGCCATTTTCTCATGCGGATAGTCTGCACGATGCTGCAGAATATCGCCAATACTAAAAGGGATTCAATTACGTATGAAAGGGAGTACCATGTTATAAACCTATCACATCATGATGGTGTGTTGTTACTTGTCACTGGGTTCTGGGTGCTATGGGGAAGTGAATCATTGACAGCCGGGGGGTTTGGAGTCATGGGGTTCGCGTCTGCGAGTAACCGCATATACATTATAACGAAAAACACGTATGCCGTTTTCATTGTTCTCTTCTTTTCCTTTCTTCTCTTCCTTTTTGTCTCTTCTCTTTTCCTGGAGCTTCTAGAATTCTGGGGATCAAGCATAGTTTCTGTTACTATCTTGTTTAATATCTTTGTATGTTAGCATGTCTGTCTTTTAGTGCCAATTTCCCTTTATAATTGGTCACCATGTGTGACGCCCTCATTTTAAAAAAAAAACGAATATTCGGACAAGACATCTAAGAAAATACTGCCGCGCTGCGAGCCGTCTCGCAGCCTGTGTGATTTATCATCCTAGTGTTTGAAGATGTAAATAGCAGAGGGAAGCAATCCTAAGGGTTGCTAAACCAAACAAAAGAATTTTGAACGTAATCGTGCCAAAATGGGGTGCGTATGGGCCGCGGCGGGTAGGATTTGGATGGAATCCCCGGGTAGGACGGTGATCAGTGCCGTGTGTGCTCTACCCAAGTGTAGCTGACCAGAGGAGGGTCCTCAGGCAGGGCGGAGACCAATGCCGTTTCTCCACTGCCTGAGCAACCGGCAAGAACGGGTAAGAATGTGGTCATCGTGGGGACTGCCTCTCATGATTACCTTCGAATCAGGAGAGTAGTTATGATTGTTGTCTGCCGACAGACTAGTTCCTCTGAACTATTTTCTGGGACACACTTGTACCTTTACCAATTTTCTGTCAACGGCCTAGTTCCTCTGAACTATTGTCTGGGACAAACTTGTACCTTTAACAGCCGGGGGGGGGTTTAAGGAGTGGTGCCATGGGGCCGTGAAAAACTTTCCGAGTTTACATACAACACTTAACGATAACACTAATCGAACAAACATTCAACAAACATGGTGCAGGTTCCATCAGAAAGGCCACCGTTTCTCCCAAGCGGTTCCTTTTAAAACATCATCTGGACACCTCAGTTATCAGTTGCAAACAGGGTCGCAAAGGGGTTCTCGTTTTGGGAGTCAGACTCAATGTCATCATCTTCTCCCGGATGCCATACTCGTGAATGGATGAGGGTTGCTAACGCTGCATGGTGTGACTTAGGGTCCATCTCGTCGTTTCGGACAAGCCTGTATGAATTGTCACGGTGCCAAATAGTCGTGTCTATTTCTGTGGGGACGGAGTCGGGGTCGTCATCGTAGGGCGGTGGTTTTTGGTGAGGTGTGTTATGGAATTTCATCAGGAAGGGATCACTCAAATCGTGTTCAGATTCGCTGGGTGTGGGTCCTGTTGCATGGGGATAGTAGGGAGGCTTGCTGTGGCTATTGTCTGGGTCACAGTCGCTGCCTCTGCTGGTGCTGTCTGTGGGCGTTCTGGTGTGGAGTCTAGAGTTTGGGGGTGGAGTCGAGGTCGAGTCCGTGGATCGGGTGGACGTGTTGGGGGAGGGTAGGGGTACGTTGGCTGTGGGCGGGGAGTGGTCTGCTGCATCGAGCATGACGTGGTGTGCGTCGTTAGACTGCGAGCCATATGCCTTGAGCTGGTTAATATGAAACCACGCAGTCTTCCCGTTGGGGTACTTAATTTTATACACGGCGGGGCTTACTTTGTCCGCAACGGAGTACGGACCCGAATACTTCGGTGACAGGTATGTGCTGGGGTTGTAAATGGAGAGCAAGACCTGCTGTCCTACTTCAAACTCAGTCGCGTGTACTGTGTTGTCGAAACAGGCCTTGCTCTGTTTCTTCCTGATGCCTAATTTTACTGTGGCTGCTAGCTGAGCCGTTTTTACATTCTCAACTAGTTGTTTCACTGCGTTCTCGTGTGTGAGGGCCGTCACTTCGGGGCTGGTCAAGTCAAGTCCTAATAAAAATTCTGTGCCTTCCATGGGGCGTCTGATCATGAGAGTGTGTGGGGTGTATCCTGTGGATGTCGAAACAGTGTTACGCAAAAACATTAGTGCAAAAGGGAGGACTGAATCCCAAGTGGTGCTGTTTCGTTGGACCATTTTCCTGAGGGTTGCTTTTAGAGTCCGATTCATTCGCTCCACGATACCACTTGACTGGGGGTGGTATGTGATGTGGAATTTTTGGGTAATGCCAAATATCGTGAGGACGTTCTTCATGACATGTCCCGTAAAATGGGAACCTTGGTCGGATTCAATGCTGCGGGGGAGTCCCCATCTCGTAAAGATGTGGTGGGTTAACATCTTAGCAGTAGTCTGTGCCGTGTTTGTTCTGGATGGGAATGCTTCTACCCATTTCGTAAACGTGTCTATCACAACTAACACGTACTTGTGACCATTCCTGCTAGGGGGCAATGGTCCTATAAAATCAATCTGGAGGTTAGTCCAGTGGCCATTAACGGGGCGGGTGTGGCTAAGCTGAGCTTTCTTTGCATATCTGTGCGGATTGTTTTGGGCACAGATAAGGCAATTTTCGACATAGTCCATGACGTCTTCCTTTAAATTCGGCCACTAACAGAGCTGCCTGAGGTGGGCTGTAGTGGGGGTCAATTCCCTGATGCCCATGACTATCATGGAACAAACAAATAAGCTAATTCCTGTCCTGTTCAGGAACCACATAAAGGGTGTATTTTAGGATCACACCGTCATGTGTGGTCAGTGCATTTTTAAACCTATCATATGGGGCTGGAAATCTTCCTTTTAAAATCTCCCTGAGATTCCAATCTTGCTTCTGGGGCCTGCACTAAATCCTCGATATTAGTCTGTGAGACCTGAACTGCATTCACTGGGGTGCTTTCGGGGGGGGTGGGGGTGGGGGGGGGGCGGGGGGTTCCAAAAATGTCCATGTCTGGAACCTGCTTTAGCCAGTGCGTTGGCGTTTACATTTCCAGGTGGGGAGGAACGGTGGTGACTTCGAACTTTAACGATGCCAAATATCCTGTCCTGTGCATTGTCTAAAATGTGCCGGAGCAATGGGGCTGAAGGGAGGGGTTTTCCGTCCGCGGAAACAAATCCTCATGCTTTCCATAGGGGTAGGAATTCTGTGAGGCTGTTACAGACATAGAGGCTGTCCGAGTATATGTCTGCTGGGCTGGGGAAGGAATCTGGGTGATCTATAATGTACGCAATGGCTGCTAGTTCTGCCGCCTGCTCGCCTAAGTGTCCTGGTAGTTTTAAGGAGATTTCTTCTAGGGCACGTCCCTGCGCGTCCTCAACATAGATGCCGCATCCTGTAATGCGCTTCCCATCTAATACAGTGGAAAAACCATCCACATAAATCCTGAGGGGTGCACACGTGTCTGTGGGCTGGGGTCTCTGGGGTGAAGTACCTATCTTTTTGGGCATGATGTGGAGATGCCGGCGTTGGACTGGGGTGAGCACAGTAAGAAGTCTTATAACACCAGGTTAAAGTCCAACAGGTTTGTTTCGATGTCACTAGCTTTCGGAGCGCTGCTCCTTCCTCAGGTGAATGAAGAGGTATGTTCCAGAAACACATATATAGACAAATTCAAAGATGCCAAACAATGCTTGGAATGCGACCATTAGCAGGTGATTAAATCTTTACAGATCCAGAGATGGGGTAACCCCAGGTTAAAGAGGTGTGAATTACATCAAGCCAGGACAGTTGGTAGGATTTCGCAGACCAGATGGTGGGGGATGAATGTAATGCGACATGAATCCCAGGTCCCGGTTGAGGCCGCACTCATGTGTGCGGAACTTGGCTATAAGTTTCTGCTCGGCGATTCTGCTTTGTCGCGCGTCCTGAAGGCCACCTTGGAGAACGCTTACCCGGAGATCAGAGGCTGAATGCTCTTGACTGCTGAAGTGTTCTCCGACTGAAAGGGAACATTCCTGCCTGGTGACTGTTGCGCGATGTCCGTTCATTCGTTGTCGCAGCGTCTGCATGGTTGCGCTGCAACGACTGGTCGGCCGGACCTATCCCAAAGGGTGTCGCAGACCTAGGTGGGGAAGCCCGAACACCGTCAGTCAGTTCCGTTCACGTCTGTCTGGTCTGAACGGGCGCTCACACTATGAGCTTTGTCCTGTTTCTATCCAGAGTGCCTGCCTGCTGGGCTTTCTGTGGCTTTCGTGGGGCATTGCACTCTCGTGCAAAGTGACCTAATTGTCCACAGTTGTAACACTCCTGTGGTTTCTGTGGGGAGCTGTTCATGCCTTCGTTCACCCATGCGGGGTTCTGGTGTGCTTTAACTGCTTGGATATCTGCCTCTGCCTGCTGTTCTTCGGGGTTTTCTAATTGCGGGTTTGTTGTGGACAGATTGCTCCCAGGTGCGGGACAACCTTTAAAAAACCCACTTTTTATTGTGCGCTTCTTCCGAGGGGTCATAATTGGTATAGGCTTTTTGTCCTGCCTCTGTGGCATGGGAAATAAGGGTGCAGGTCCATTTGACCATGTTGTCTGGGGACAAGTTGCCGAAAACGGCTGTAAAATGGATCTACAGGCGTCCAGCAAACGCTGTGGGGTTCTGTCTTCTTCTGTCTGCACTTATTCAGGCCTTCTACTGGGTCACCTCTGTTATAGTCGATCGCATCTAGGGTCGCCGTGTGCATCTCTGCAAGGGTGCCCCCTCCTACATTCTGTGGGTCGAGAAGGGCTGCTCCATCCGAAGTGTCTAAGCTTAAAACTGTGAGCTTCAATTGCTCATGCTCATCCAGGCCGTACATGGTTGCCTGCTGCTTCACTCTAGCAAAGAAGTGGTGGGGGTCTGAGGTGGGGAGGAATGGTGTGATCTTTTCGCATGCGTCCCGTAATTGGGTCACGGTTAAGGGGGCCGTGTAAAGGAATTCCGCTTCTCCGTCTGATGTGACTGTGCGGTGCGTAGTGACTGGATTCATGGGTGCCTGATCTATCTGCTCTGTGGGGGGTTGGGTTGCTTTTCTTCTTTGGGGCTTTCCTTGCGCACATGTTCCCTGAACATACCTATGCGCGGTTTTGTTTAATTCTTGCCAATCAGGGCCGTCTTCCACATCTAATTGGGATCCAAAGGTGCTCTGAAACCCATTTTGTACTGAAAGCAAAGACTGAAGTTCCACAATCTGCTTCCTGCATTTTGAATGATCCACTGAGCTTTGTCTGTGCTCCGTGGTGGCAGCATGGAGTGCTCTTAATGCTGCTTTTAAATCGCTGCACTGCCTTTGCAATGCCTCTACCTGTTTCTCTGTCTCTTCTCTTACCAGGACTGCTCGTTGCGTGTCCTGATAGGCCTTCTCGTATTGAGTTTGGAAGCTGCTCAGATGCGCTAGACAAGACTGCTGTGCCCTGTTGGCACCATCCACCTCTCCGTCCTTTGCTGCCAACTTCCTTCTCAAATCTATACTCTCTCTCTCGATGTCACTAACATCGACCTTGCTCATTCGATGTCTCTCTTCTATCTCTTTACGGAGCGTCCAAACGACCTCCTCTGTGCCTCGCAATTGTGCCAGACAGGACACGATTGCCATCGGCTTGCGAGCTTTCCCTAAGCTTTTCTTATGGATCTCTGACAGGTTCTCCCACCAAGTATGTCCTATACTCCCGGGTCCTGTTTCCTCATTATCACAGAATTCACTCCATCCTTTTCCTTTGAGATATTTTCTGATCTCTTCTTCCCAAACGGGACACTGTCCTACTCTATTGCTGGTCGCTGCGACCTCGAATTCCTGGGGGTTCATAAGGCGTTCCATTGCCTTCATTGCCATTTTTCCTACCTGAATGCTCTCTTTTAAAATTTGGAACGAGGGGTACTAAGGCGGTGCTGTAAACACCCCATTGCTCCCCCCATTGCACTCCCGTAAGTCAGCTGACTCTGCTGACCCCTGCCGCTCCCGCCTCTGCCAACGATCCCCTGTTTAGATTCCCCGTTAAAGTCCCCCACTCCCCCTTCAGGTCGATACGGACACCCCTCCGGCACCGCCCCTCCCGCTGGGCCACGGCCCCCGGTCTCTAGCGTGGAAAAAAAGCCCCTGGTTTTCTACCTTGGCCGGCCCCACCCCCTGTGATGCAGCTCCTTCCTCCTGCAGCCTCTCCCCAATTCCCAACGACCCAGGGTCTCCTGCCCCTCCTCCCCGCTTCGAACGCGAGGAGCGGCCCCTCCAAAACAGTAGCCATGCCCATTAAAACACACATATCACATCCAATCCCCCCTTCCCACTCCCCAGCTTTCCCAAAACCCACAGCAAACCATTAGTTCGAGTCCAATTTTACGTTCTGAATAAAGGTCCAAGCCTTCTCCAGCGTATCAAAATAATGGTGGCGGTCCTGAAAAGTGACCCACAATCGCGCTGGCTGCAACAGCCCGAACTTCACCCCCTTTCGGTGGTGAACCGCCTTGGCCCGGTTGAATCCTGCCCTCTTCTTGACCAGCTCTGCACTCCAGTCTTGGTAGGTGCGGATCTCCGTATTCTCCCACCTGCTACTCCGTTCTTTCTTCGCCCATCTCAGGATGCACTCTCTGTCGGTAAAGCGGTGAAACCTCATCACTACAGCCCTTGGCGGCTCATTTGCCTTAGGCCTCCTAGCCAGGACTCTGTGAGCACCATCCAGCTCCAGGGGCCTCGGGAAGGCTCCCGCGCCCATTAGCGTATTCAGCATCGTGGCTACATATGCCCCGATGGCGGACCCTTCCACACCTTCAGGGAGACCCAGAATACGGAGATTCTTCCTCCTCGACCTGTTCTCCAGGTCCTCAAACTTTTCCTGACACTTTTTATGCAGCGCCTCGTGCGCCTCCACTTTCACCGCCAGGCCCAGGATCTTATCCTCGTTTTCAGAGGCTTTCTGCTGCACCTCTCTAATCGCCGCCCCTTGAGCCTTCTGGGTCTCCACCAGCCTCTCAATCGACGCTTTCATTGGGGCCAGCATCTTTGCTTTCAGCTCCGCAAAGCAGCTTTTCAGGAACTCCTGCTGCTCCCGTGACCATTGCGCCCACGCTGCCTGATCTCCGCCCGTCGCCATCTTACTTTTTCGCGCCTGTTCTCCTATCTTCTCCAAGATTTTTGAACGCTCCACTCCTGGTCCACTCCATGCAGTGCTGGGGGAACCTTACTACTGCCTTCCCACACCGGGAATCGTCGTCCAAGTGCCGCTGGGGCTTCTCAAGAGGACCCAAAAGTCCGTTCACGGTGGGAGCTGCCGAATGTGCGACCTACCCAGGAATAGCCGCAACCGGAAGTCGCCTAAGAAGGATTATGGCTGATCGGCAACAGGTGTCCCCCAACCAGGCTGATCACATGGAATGTGAGAGGGCTGAAGGGGGCCAGTCAAGAGGGCTCACGTGTTCGCACATTTGAAGAGTTTAAAGGCGGACGTACGTGGCAATGCTACAGGAGACACACCTGAGGGTGGTGAATCAGACTAGGGTAAGGAAGGGGTGGGTTGGGCAGGTTTTCCATTCGGGGCTAGACTCTAAAACTAGGGGGGGTAGCGATTTTGATCAAAAAGCGGATGTCATTTGAGGTAGGGAGCATAGAGGAAGACTCAGGGGGTAAGTACATTATGGTGAGTGGGAGGTTAGGAGGGATGCCAGTGATATTAATGAATATCTATGCACCAAACTGGGACAATGTGGAATTTATGAGGTGGGTGTTAGGGAGGATCCCGGACTTAGACACACATAGGCTGATCATGGGGTGGCGGGAGGGGTGGGGGGGGACTTTAATATGGTTGTAGATCCGAGGTTGGATTGGTCGAGTTCAAGGACAGGGAGGGTGCCAGCTGCGGCGAAGGAGCTAAAGGAGTTTATGGAACAGATGGGAGGGGGGGGGGGGGGGGGGGGGGGGGGGCAGATCCGTGGAGGTTCGGACGACCAAGAGCGAAGGAGTTTTGTTTATTTTCCCACCTATCAAAGTGTACTCCCGGATTGATTTTTTTGTTTTGGACAGGGCTTTGCTGGCGGGGATGGGGATGCCCCACGTTGGGTGGATTGTAGTGTCGGACCATGCCCCACATAGGGTGGATTTACGGGACAGCAAGGGGGGGGGACAGCGCATGCAATGGAGATTAGATGTCGGACTATTAGCGGATGAGGAGGTGTGTGTGCAGGTGAGGGAAGCCATCCAGAATTATTATTTTTTAGGAAACATTTTATTGAGGCATTTATAATTTTAACATTTAACATATTAACATTCTAAATAACAGAACGGCCTGACACACGCAAAACCCCACAGTAACATACCCAACTTCCCCCCCGCCCTAATCCTAACTACCCATGTATTAGATTCCCTGCCCTTGTTCTCCACTTCCATGCCTCCCCCCCCCCAACATCATCCGCACTTCTGCTGATGGTCAGTTTTCTTTCAAGAAGTCGATGAACTGCTGCCACCTCCGAGTGAACCCCTGTATTGAACCCAACTTAATCTTCTCCAGTCTGAGAAACTCTGCCATGTCACTGACCCACATCCCCGACTTTGGAGGCTCCGGGTCCCTCTATCCGAGCAAAATCCGTCTCCCCCCCCCCCCCCCCGGGCTTCTGGATCTTCCGACACTCCAAATATTGCCACCTCTGGACTCGGAGTCACCCTCCCTTCCAGAACCTCTGAAATGACATGCAAATCCCTGCCAGAATCCCCTTGGATTTGGACACGCCCAAAACATATGTACATGATTTGCCAGACATCCCACACACCTCCCACACCTGTCCTCCACCTCCTCAAAAAACCTACTCATCCGGCAACAGTTATATGAGCCCTGTGGACCACTTTGAACTGGATCAGGCTAAGCCTTGCACATGACGAGGATGCATTGATTATTTTCAGGGCCTTCTCCCATAGCTCAACTTTCAACTCTCCCCCGCACCCCCCCCCCCCCCAACCCATCTTCCCACTTCCTCTTCACCTCCCCGACTGGGACCCCTTCCCACTCCATCAATTCCTTATATATTTCCGAGACCCTACCCTTCCCAGCCCCTATTTTTGACTTTGTTGCTAACTTGCTGTTGTCTCTCAATTTGGCTCTGTTTAATTACATTTGCTCATGAGTCGCCAGGTATCTTTCGACACCGCCACAAGGTTTAAAAACCGAATACTGATCAATGACTCGATACACCAGTTAGTAAGTTCAAAAGCAATGCTCATTTATTTACACACAGTCAAATCTAATCATGCATAAAACTCTACAACTTAAACTATCACTATTACTAAAAGCCTATACTTAGCTTTGGGCGCCCACTCAGTCAGAGGAACAATGGCCGTTGCTTGGTTCTGAGGCTGCTGGGTTGAGCTGTTTACAGGATAGCAACTTGGAGCGTCTATCTCGTAGCGTGCGTTGACTTGGAACTTACTTGGTCTGGCGTAGCTTTGGCAGGTCTCTCCTCGCTGAGAGCCAAGGCCAAGAGAGCGATCCTCTCTTGGGGAGTCCTTTTTATACCCCAAAAGGGCTTTGCGCACTTTTGGACGGGCCTTGAACTTGGCCCCAATTAAATGGGCCGTTTCCCAATTGTCCTTATCGATTTTCCTCCAATAGAGGGGTGGGTTCCCTGGTTGCTGGGCGTGTCCTAGGTGGCCGTTCGTTTGCTTTGTTTTAGTCTCCTCTGGCACCGGGATGTCTGGCATAGCAATGTTTACCTAAATGTTGCCTTTTGTTCCCGGGGTTGACTCAATAGTATGTAGATGGCCTAGCAGTATAGGTCCTGTCTGAGAGCTAAGGCTCTAATCAACAGACAGACCTTGCATCTGCTTACTTTTTCGGCATTGTCCAATTTTCCCTGCATTCTTTGCAAGTGTCCATTTTGTAATCGGGACGTGGCCATCCCAGATGGCTACACCTAATCCTGTAGTCCCCTTAGAGGGAGGGGAGGGAAGCTTGGAACCTGCCTCCGGACAAAGTCCCGTACCTGCAGGCACCGGAATCCGTTCCCACCAGGTAACTCAAACTCCTCCTCGAGCTCCTCCAGGCTCGGGAAACCCACCTCAATGAAAAGGTCCCCCAAATCTCTCAATCCCTGTGATGCACTATCAATTACGACGAGACGAGAGTAGAATGTAATCGAGTCTTTATTACACAGAGATGTGTCCTCCTACAGCAGCTTACAAAATGGCTGCTGTTCGGAGAGCACACACATTTATACTCCGCCTCCTGGGCAGAGCCAGCAGGCAGGGATCTACCCCCGTACCTGTAGTACAGGGGCCTTACCGTAATACCCATATATATAATATAATACAACAGTGGTGACTACCACACCCTGCCCGCTGCCACCTCCTAAAGCCCCCATCCAGCCCCCCCGGAGCAAACTGCTGATTGTCACAGATCGGTGACCATACCAGTCCCATGTGTTGCCACCATTGCCCCCACACTCTCAGGGCTGCCACTACCGGGCAGCATGGTAGCATTGTAGATAGCACAATTGCTTCACAGCTCCAGGGTCCCAGGTTTGATTCCGGCTCGGGCCACTGTCTGTGCGGAGTCTGCACATCCTCCCCGTGTGTGCGTGGGTTTCCTCCGGGTGCTCCGGTTTCCTCCCACAGTCCAAAGATGTGCAGATTAGGTGGATTGGCCATGCTAAATTGTCCTTAGTGTCCAAAGTTGCCCTTAGTGTTGGGTGGGGTTACTGGGTTATGGGGATAGGGTGGAGGTGTTGACCTTGGGTAGGGTGCTCTTTCTAAGAGCCGGTGCAGATTCGAAGGGCCAAATGGCCTCCTTCTGCACTGTGAATTCTATGATAATTCTGTGATACCACCGGGCTTGTGGAGTACCGAGCCGGTGAGAATGGCAGAGGTGCCATCAACAGAGCCTCCAGACACGATGCCGCCTCTACCTGCTCCGACCCCACCCCCACTACCCACTTCCTAACCATCAAAATATTAGCCGCCCAGTTGTAATTAATAAAATTCGGAAGGGCCAAGCGTCCCTCCCCATGCCCTCATTCAAGAAGGACCTTCTTCACCCTCGGGGCTTTTCCAGCCCATAAAAAACCCGAGATTGCCGTGTTCATTTTCCTAAAAAATGCCTTGGGGATAAAGATTGGGAGACACTGAAACACAAACAGTAATCTGGGGAGGACTGTCATTTTCAAAGTCTGTACCTCCCCGCCAATGACAGCGGGAGCACGTCCCACCTGTGGAAGTCCCCTTTCATTTGCTCAATCACCTTGCCCAAATTTAGTTTATGAAGCTGACCCCAGTCCCTTGTCACCTGAATCCCCAGATACCTAAAACTCCTTTCCACCACTTTGAACGACATCTCCCTCAGCCTCCTCTCCTGCCCCATTGCCTGGATCGCGAAGACCTCGCTCTTGATCATGTTTAGTTTGCAACCTGAGAACCAGCCAAGTTCCTCCAGTATTCCCATAATTCCTGCAGTCCTCCCCAACGGGTCTGTTATATTCAGGAGCAAATTGTCCGCATACAGCGAGACCCTATGCTCCACCCCTCCCCTCTCACTATCCCCCGCCAAATGTTCGATGCCCTCAGCACCATTGCCAAAGGTTCTATGACCAGGACAAACAGTAGTGGGGAGAGTGTGCACCTCTGCCTTGCCCCCCTGCACAGACTAAAATACTCTGACCGGACCCAGTTGGTCCTTACATTTGCCACTGGTGCCTGATAAAGCAACCGGAATCAATCCACGATTCCCTGCCCGAACCCGAACCTTCCCAGGACATCCCACAGGTACCTCCACTTCACCCGATCAAAGGCCTTCTCTGCATCCATGGCCACCACCAACTTGACCTCGCGCCCGTCCACAGGCATTATTATCACATTTAGGAACCGCCTAATATTGGATGTCAGGTGTCGTCCCTTCACAAATCCCATCTGGTTCTCCCCTATTACCTCCGGGACACAGTCCTCTATATGCATGGCAAAGATCTTTGTCAACAATTTAGCATACACATTCAACAGGGAGATCGGTCTTTCCGACCCACAACTCTCCGGATCCTTATCCCGCTTCAAAATAAGGGAAATCGATGCCTGCGATAACGTTGGGGGGAGCACTCCTAGCTCCTTGGACTCATTAAAAGCTTTTACCAGGAGCGGCCCTAGCAACCCCGAGAACTTTTTATAAAACTCAACCGGTATCCAACAGGTCCCGGGGCCTTACCCAATTGCATCGCCCTCAACCCAAGCCCAATTGGGGCTCCCAAACCCTCCACCAACTCCTCATCTATCCTCGGGAACTCCAGCACACACCCCAGGAATCGCTTCAAACCCTCCTCCTCGGCTGGGGATTCTGATTTGTACAATCTACTGTAAAACCCCCGAAACACATCATTCACCCCTGCCGGACCCAAAATCAACTTCCCCCTGTATCTTTTACTTTCCCAATCTCTCTCGTCGCCTCCTGTTTCCTCAGCTGGTGCGCCAACATCCTGCTTTTTTTCTCCATATTCATACACCTATTCCTATCCCTCAGGGGGCCTTCATCCTCCTCAGCTCTCCCTCCCCCTTACCTGTGGACAGGAGCCCAAATTCCAGCTGCAGTCTCTGACGCTCGTTCAGAAGCCCGTCATCCGGATACTCCGCGTACCTCCTGTCCACCTGTAAAATTTCACCTACCAGCCTGTCCAACTCCACCCGCTCAGTCTTCTCCTTATGTGCCCAAATTGAGATGAGTTTCCACCGAATAACCGCTTTCAGTGCCTCCCACGCCGAAACCTCACCTGTGTCATTGATTTTATATATCCCCGAATGGCTTCGCTCACCAGCTCGCACACCTCGTCCTCCGCTAACAGCCCCACATCCAACTTCCATTGCGGCCGCTGGGCCTTTCCTTTGTTGACTTACAAGTCTACCCAGTGCGGGGTGTGGTCTGACACCACAATTGCTGAATATTCAGCATCCACCACCTCAGTCAGCAGTGTTTTGTCCAACACAAAGATGTCTATCCGGGAATATACCTTGTGTACATGGGAGCAGAATGAAAACTCCTTACTCCTTGGCCTCCCAAATCTCCACGGATCCATGCCCCCCATGTGCTCCATAAACCCCCACAGCTCCTTTGCCATAGCTGATACCTTCCCAGACCTGGAACTCGACCGATCCCGCCTCGGATCCAGGACCGTGTTAAAATCTCCCCCCATAATCAGTCGATATGAATCCAGGTCCGGGTCTTCCCCAGCACCCGTCTGACAAACTCAACATCATCCCATTTGGGACATATATATTTATCAATACCTCGGCCATTCCCTCCAACTTCTTACTAATCATAACATATCTAACCCCCGGGTCCGCCTCTATCCTCCCCACCTCAAATACCACCTGTTTATTGACCAGGGTTGCCACCCCCCTCATTTTAAAGTCTAATCCCAAATGGAACGCCTGCCCAATCCATCCTTTCCTTAACCTAATCTGATCCCCCACCTTCAGATGTGTCTCTTGCAACATGGCCACGTCCGTCTTCAGTTGGCTCAAGTCCACGAACACATGGGCCCTTTTGACTGGCCCATTCAGTCCCCGAACGTTCCACATGACCAGCCTGGTCACCCCCCCCCCCCACCCCCATCCACCCTGCCAATGAACCATAACCTCTCCTAGACCAGTCCCCCATCCTGCACCTTCCCTGGCCCGTCCTCGGGCAACCACCATCATCAACCCTCCTCCTCCTCCACTTTGAAAGTCCCCTCCCCGTCAGCATTCTAGTTCCCCCCCCCCCACCCAACACCCCATCCCATCCCCCACATCGGTGTTCAGCTCATCCCCCACTTTGCTTCCATGAACTAGCCCTCCCAGCTAGCCTGGCATCCTCCGCCCATGGCGCCAAGCACCTTATGCCCCACTGGTTCCCCCGCTCTTAGTGCAAACAGTCAAAACAAAGGCAAGATGTAAAAACAAACAATCCCTCCCAAGGTCCGAGCACAAAGACCCACCCCTCCTCCCTTTATAAGTTACAAATACCCAGCCTAACCCCAAACCGAACCAAAAAACCCAGCAAGAAACAAGCAAAACTCCCAAAATAAGTCCAAACAACACAGATCCAAAGTTTTACAAAACATAGTTCAGTTCTCCTCAGTCAAAGTTCAAGATCCTCCTTCTCCTCTCAGTTTATTTTCCTTCATGAAGTCCACTGCCTCCGGCGAGCCAAAGTACCACTCCCGGCACTCATAGGTCACCCATTGCCGAGCCGGGTACAGTAATCTGAACTTTATGCCCTTTTTGTACAGGGCTGACTTGACCTTATTAAAGCTCACCCTCCTCTTCACGAGCTCTGCTCCCTGGTCTTGATACACCCGGATCTCGACATTCTCCCACGTATATCGCCTCGTCTACCTGGCCCACCTCATGATGCGTTCCTTGTCCAGGAGCCAATGTAATTGCACCACCATTGCCCTCGGCGGCTCACCCCCTGGGGCTTGCGCATCTGTGCCCTGTGGGCCTGCTCCACCTTCAGCGGTCGACCAAACGCACCTTCCCCAAGCAGCTTCTCCAACATCTTCCCCACATATGCATCAGCGTCCGATCCTTCGATTTCCTCCGGCAGACCCACGATCCCAATGTTCTGCCTCCGAGAACGATTTTCCAGGTCCTCAACTTTCTCCAGCAGCCTCTTCTGCTGGTGACGCAGAACCTCTGGATCGCCTGACTCTGGGTCGCCAGTTTCGTCGCCACGCAGTCAACCACCGATTTGATCGAGCCCACGGCCCGAGCCAGGTCCTCCGCACTCTCCTTCCGTTGTTGGGTGAACTTCTCATTTAAGAAGCTCACCAACTGGTCCATCGGCCACTGAGCTGACGGGTCCGACCCTGTTTGTCCGCCATCTCCACTCGCGTTGTCCAATCCTCATTCGCCACCGCCGCCTGGTTCGTTCTTTTCCGATGAATTCTGGGCCGCAGCACCATAAACTGGGGGTCCCTTTCGTCTGTTCTTGTTTCTACACCCTTTCTCTACAAATTTCCTGCAACAATCCGGCTTAAAAGCCACACAAAGACCACCATGAGTGGGAGCTGCCAAATGTGCGACTGTTCACTCCATGGTCGCCACCGGAAGTCCGCCATCCAGAATTATGTGGAGATAAATGACACAGGGGAGGTTTCATCAGCAACGGGAGGCACTGAAGGCAGTAGTTAGGGGGGGAGCTGATTTTGGTACGGTCTCGTAGGGAGAAGGTGGAGCGGGCAGAGATGGAGAGGCTGGTTAGGGATGTCCTCCAGTTGGATAGAAGGTACTCGGAAGCAAGTGGGAAGGTGAGCTGGGTAAGGAACTAGAGGCAGGTCTGTGGGAGGATGCTCTGAGTAGACTCAACTCGTCCTCATCATGTGCCAGGCTCAGCCTGATACACATGACGGTGGCCCGGGTGAGCAGGTTTTTTGGGGTAGAGGACAGGTATGTGAGGTGTGCAGGAGGGCCCGCAAATCATGTCCACATGCTTTGTGCATGTCCGAAGCTTAGAGGATTCTGGCAGGGATTTGCCGGGGTCATATCCACGGAGCTTAAAACGAGGGTGGCACCGAGTCCAGAGGTGGCGATCGGAGGATCCGGGAGTCCACGGGGCGAGAGAGGCTGATGTTTTGGCCTTTGCCTCCTTGGTAGCCCGGCGATGGATCTTATTAGCGTGGAGGGTCTCAGAGACCCTGAGATCGGGGGTCTGGGTTTCGCGACATGGCCGGGTTTCTCAGGCTTGAGGAAATTAAGTTCACCCTGAGAGGATCAGTGTTAGGGTTCGTCCGGAGGTGGCAGCCGTTTATCGACTTCTCCGCGGAAAACCAAACTGCTAAACTGTTAGCAGTTACAATAGGGGTGGGGGGGGGGGTTGAGAATGTGGGGGGTAGGGGGAGTTAGTTTAGTTTGGGTTAGGCAGGATCAGCGAGAGTAGATGGAGGGACTGGGAAATTGTGTGCATAAACCATGTTGTCTGGGTATGGTTGTTTGGGGGGGGTTACATACTGAATTATATTTACATTTGTATCTTATGTTGCTATAAAACCATAAATGCCTTAATAAAATGTTTGTTCAAAAAAAAACATTCGCTATCGATCAGTCGATAGGACCCACACTTTGTTGGGTCTTTGTCCTTCTCAAGTATCAAGGAGATAGAGTCCAGGTGAGAGTAGAGAGCAAAGAACCCCGGGCTAAGGAATAATGTCCAGAATTAAAGGCACAAGCTGCTCCGAGAACTTCTTATACCATTCAATCGGAAAGACATCCGGGCAAGGGGCTTTGTCAGTCTGCATCAAACCAATGCATTTTAAAATTTCATCTGGGCCCAACAGGGATTCCAACTCATCGCTCCTTTCCGCCTCCACAGCTGGGATGGATAGGCTGTCCAAAATATCAGACATGACCAATCCCTCAGGCAGAGGCTCCAATCTATAAAGATCCCAATCGAACAATTCAAAAGCCACATTAACCTGAGGAGGGGTGGAAACCAGGTTACCGCTCAAATTGCATATTTTTATCATTTCCAGGGTGGTCGTCTGCATTTAAGCTGATGAGCCAAAAGGCCGACTGGCCTTCTCCCCTTATTCGTAAAACATGTCCCTTGAGTGTTGCGCTTGGCCTACTGCTCTGCCTCTCGATAATAGCTTGAATTGTGTTTGCAGCTTTTTCCTACTTGCCAACAACTCTGGGGTAGGGTAAAATAAGTACTGGTGATCCACCTCAAGAATGGAGTCCAGGGGCGTCATTCTCCGACCCCCCGCCGGGTTGGAGAATGGCCGTTGGCCGCCGTGAATCCTGCCCCCCGCCGAAGTCTCTGGTACCGGAGATTGGGCGGGGGCAGGAATCGGGCCGCGCCGGTTGGCGGGACCCCCCGCTGGATTCTCCGGCCCGGATGGGCCGAAGTCCCGCCCAGGAATTGCCTGTCCCGCCGACGTAAATCAAACCTGGTACTTACCGGCGGGACCAGGCGGCGTGGGCAGGCTCCGGGGTCCTGGGGGGGGGGGGGGGCGCGGGGCGATCTGGCCCCGGGGGGTGCCCCCACGGTGGCCTGGCCCGCGATCGGGGCCCACCGATCCGCGGGCGGGCCTGTGCCGTGGGGGCACTCTTTCCCTTCCGCCTCCGCCACGGCCTCCACCGTGGCGGAGGCGGAAGAGACTCTCCTCACTGCGCATGCGCGGGAAACTGACAGCGGCCGCTGATGCTCCCGCGCATGCGCCGCATTTCTGCGCCAGCTGGCGGGGCAACAAACGCCATTTCCGCCAGCTGGCGGGGCGGAAATCCCTCCGGCGTCGGCCTAGCCCCTCAATGTTGGGGCTAGGCCGCCAAAGATGCGGGGCATTCCGCACCTTTGGGCCGGCGCGATGCCCGCCTGATTGGCGCCGTCTTTGGCGCCAGTCGGCGGACATCCCGCCGTTGGGGGAGAATTTCGCCCCACCAGTCTCCCTGTCCCCCTCTCCCTCTCGTTGTCCCCCTCTCGTTGTCCCACACTCCCAGTCCCACACACCCAGTCCCACACTCCCAGTCCCACTGTCCCACACTCCCAGTCCCACACTCCCAGTCCCACACTCCCAGTCCCACACTCCCCCATCCCACACTCCCCCGCCCCACACTCCCCCGTCCCACACTCCCCCGTCCCACACTCCCCCGTCCCACACTCCCCCGTCCCACACTCCCCGTCCCACTCTCCCCGTCCCACTCTCCCTGTCCCACACTCCCTGTCCCACACACCCTGTCCCACTCTCCCTGTCCCACTCTCCCTGTCCCCCACTCCCTGTCCCAGTCTTCCTGTCCCCCACTCCCTGTCCCCCACTCCTTGTCCCCCACTCCCTGTCCCCCACTCCCTGTCCCACTCTCCCTGTCCCACTCTCCCTGTCCCACTCTCCCTGTTCCAGTCTTCCTGTCCCCCACTCCCTGTCCCACTCTCCCCCTCTCCCACTCCCCCTCTCCCACTCTCCCTGTCCCACTCTCCCTGTCCCACTCTCCCTGTTCCAGTCTTCCTGCCCCCCAGTCCCTGTCCCACTCTCCCTGTGTCCCATCCCCCTCTCCCACTCTCCCTGTCCCACTCTCCCTGTACCACTCTCCCTGTTCCAGTCTTCCTGTCCCCCAGTCCCTGTCCCACTCTCCCTGTGTCCCACTCCCCCTCTCCCACTCTCCCTGTCCCACTCTCACTGTCCCACTCTCCCTGTCCCACTCTCCCTGTCCCCCACTCCCTGTCCCACACTCCCTGTCCCACACACCCTGTCCCACTCTCCCTGTCCCACTCTCCCTGCCCCCCACTCCCTGTCCCAGTCTTCCTGTCCCCCACTCCCTGTCCCCCACTCCTTGTCCCCCACTCCCTGTCCCCCACTCCCTGTCCCACTCTCACTGTCCCACTCTCCCTGTCCCACTCTCCCTGTTCCCCACTCCCTGTCCCAGTCTCCCTGTCCCCCACTCTCCCTGACCCACTCTCCCTGTCCCCCTCTCCCTGTCCCCCACTCAACTGCTCTGTGAAAGACAACAAATTCCTGGCCACCCTGATTGGGTACGAGATTTGGGTTTGGAGCGGTTCAAGGTTCAGTCTATGGATCAGGACACACTTTAGGTTCCCACCCTTAAGCTGATGCAAGTCTAAATCAGGGAGGAGACCAGCAGAGTATTAATAAAGTTTGTATCATTCCAGTTCGGAGCATAGACAATAACTGTAGCCAATGGGGTGCACAACGGAGAGCCACAGTCTAAAACATGTCTGCCATTGGGGTCAGCCAAAGTCTTAGCGGCAGAAATTTGAACCATTTTCTTAATTAATATTGCGGTACCCTGGTCCTACCATTGAAACCCAAATAAAAGACTTGTCCTACCCACCCTTTCCACAGCCTTGTCTGGTCCCTGGCCCATAAGTAGGTCTTTTGCAAAAGCATTACACAAAAATATAGCAAGCAGGCCCAGCCAAGATGGACAGCAAACCAAATCAACAGAATGGCCAAAGAAAAATAAGCACACACTATCAGCAAACCCCCTCCTCCCCCTCTTCTGTCCCAAACGCCATTGCCCTTGAAAACAACCACACCCAAATACAGATACAAATAGAGGCGTACGCACGGCTGTACCTTGTCACAAATGCAAACAACTAAAATGTACTTCTAACCAACCTAAACAAAACAAGAACTATAGGCTCATTATCTATAAAACTACTATCATGAACTGCAGCCAACTCTTCAAAAGCTCTCCCACTAACTAACTCTCAGGTTAGCAGGGAGGCTCTTGACTAGAGCGAAGAAAAATGTTTACAAACAACAAAATACTAAAACCATAAACCTTGCGCTCTGAAAGGGAGCTATATAGTTTCACAACAAAGAGAACCCCACAGAGAACAAAACCCCAAATGTAAACCAGAAGTGTGAAAATTGTAAAAATTCAACCCCACCATATACAAAAAAATACAAGAACTAACATGGAACCCCAACAATGCAACAATTCAACATGCCCGTCCCCGGAACCCAAAAACTCAATGACACCGCACTCAACTTACGCTTTTTAACAAAAGAGTCCACCTCTCCCGGTGTGTCGAATAAATAATCCTTGCCATCAAAAGTTACTCTAAGCCGAGCAGGGTAGACCACACGAAACGTGACTCCACTTTTATACAGGGCGGCCTTGGCTCTATTGAACACAGCCCTCTAATTCGCCAGCGCCGCGTGTACACCTTGGTAGGACCTGACACAATGGCCTTCCCATTTCAAGACCCAATGTTCCTTCACCCATCTCAGAACCCGCTCCTTCTCCTTGAAGCTGTGGAACTTCACTACTCGCGCAGGTGGTGGATCCTCAGGACGGGGCTTCTGCCGGTGGGCTCGGTCCAACTCAGGAGGGGATGTGAGTCACCCTCACCCACTATCTTCCTGAACATATCTTCAAAGTATTCCGTGGGCATCGGGCCTTCCATTCCCTCCTGCAACTCCTTAATTCAAATGTTTTGCCTCCTGGACCGATTCTCTAAATCATCCACCTGGGCCTTCAAGGACTTGTTCGCATCAGCCTCCGAAGATAGCTCTGATTCCAGTGAGGCAATCTGAGGCTCAAGAGGGCTACTTCCATATCTTTTATCATGGCTCCATGGGTTTCCACAGTTTTATTGGTTTTCCCCAGAGCAGCTTAGATAGGGGCCAAGGCCCCCTCCATTGATTTCCAGAGGGCCTCCGACACAATCCGTGCACATTGAAGTCTTCTGTGGGAAGGTTCTGCAGAATTTAAGCATTGGGTGACAGATAAAATAGAGGCTTAAGATTGGAAGTCAGGTTTCGAGGGTCTTTAAACATATTGGGTTAGACATTACACAGAATAAGTCAGGACTCACCTTGACTCAACATTCTTGGTTCGAAAATGTCAATCTCATCCCAATAAATCAGACCAAGTCCTCACAAAAAAGCACCCTGCAAACAAAGACCAAATAATAGACCAATTAAGATGTTTGATTGGACAGTTTAACTGCTTATGTACTTAGATTAAACCTGATGCTAGTTTGATGTATTGGAGCTGAATACTATGAGTACTACAATTGATGAAGTTCTGAGGGCTAATAAAACATTAAAAATATTAAATTCATAGAAATGGGCACTCCCAGCCTTGGGTGATCCAAAAACTATGAAGTTAGTCACATGCCAATCTTCCAGATGAATATTCTTGCACAACAGAGTGGAAAAGGATAATAAATGACCACTGACCTAGGAAGCAAAGAAAATTTAAAAAGTAATTAAAAGCACCATAGCTGCAGAAACACTAGCTCTCCTAGAAGCGATAGATCTGGGATATTACTCATCAAACATTTTTTTTTATTATTCCTTTATCATAGTCACAAAGCCAGTGCAAACCCCTAATCCAGCTCCTTGCCTGCTCCAAAAATCAATTCAAATTGAATCTAATTCATGGTCCCCACAAGAGAGACATACCAGATCCAGGCATTACACCTGACCTCACGCTCATCTTAGCCAAAAGGCCGAGAAGCGATTGCTCATCAAACATTTTGATGCAAATTCTATACAAGGTGCATTCTGGGGAGAGCTTATGTGGATAAATAACCATTCTCTATGCGATAATGTACATTCAAAGGAGTGTGACAGAGAAACGGGTAAGGATTGACCTTGATAAATTGTAGAAAAAAATGAAGGTCGGGATTCTCCGTAGCCAGACGGGAAAATCATGAACGGCGATTGGGCGGAGAATGGCTCCCGACGCCGGAATCGGGGCAGGCACCAGTTTGACGCCGGGTCGCAATGCCCTGCCTCCTCCAAATCGCCGTCATCGGGACGCGCGCCGGACACCGCGCACAGTCGCAACCCCGTTGGTGTGTGCTTAGTCGGCCCACCCACGATGCTTCGTCTCCGGTGGGCCGCGTTCCCGATGGCGCGGGCCACGTGTGGTCCCAGTGGGCGGGAGTCTGGCGTACCGAACGCGAGTAGCGAAAGAGACATGCGGACGGTGTCCCGTGCCGCCACACTCGGCTGAGATCTGCGCCGCTGGCCGGGGTTTGTTTGCCAGGTCTGGGGGGAGTGGTGGGGGGTGACCAGGAGGTGGGTTGTAGGTCGGTGTGGGCGGGTATGCAGTCCAGCACGGCCAGCGCCACCTTTTCTGGCTCGACCGGTGCATGTGTGGGGGGTGCAGGCAGAAATGCTCTGCAGCTCGTCAGCACTGTGCATGTGCAGCACGGGACCTGCCGATGCTCCAAGCATTTTCCGCACTTTTGCAGGTGTTTGATGTGGCGCTGGTGCTAGCCCCTCACCGGTACCGGAATCGGTGAGGGTTTTGCGTCAATCTTCCCGTCGGCACCACCATGGATCCTGCATTGCTGTTGCCACTTAGTCTCAGGAACGAAGAATCCAGCCCTCAAACTTTAAGATAAATAGTTCAATGCAAGTCACATATTATATGTCAGTTTTACAAAAAGGAATGCTTACGTGTAGAATTTGATGGAGGTTCTGGAAGAGGGATGTTCTGTATCATGATGAGTTGTGTGAAATGATGAAAATAATTTTTTTCCTTTGGCTTGTTATTAGAACATAGAACATAGAACATTACAGCGCAGTACAGGCCCTTCGGCCGTCGATGTTGCCACCGACCTGTGAAACCACTCTAAAGCCCATCTACACTATTCCCTTATCATCCATATGTTTATCCAATGACCATTTAAATGCTCTTAATGTTGGCGAGTCCACTATTGTTGCAGGCAGGGCATTCCACGCCCTTACTACTCTCTGAGTAAAGAACCTACCTCTGACATCTGTCCTCTGTCTATCTCCCCTCAATTTAAAGCTATGTCCCCTCGTGCTAGCCATCACCATCCGAGGAAAAAGGCTTTCACTGTCCACCCTATCTAATCCTCTGATCATTTTGTATGTCTCAATTAAGTCATCTCTTAACCTTCTTCTCTCTAACGAAAACAGCCTTAAGTCCCTCAGCCTTTCCTCATAAGATCTTCCCTCCATACCAGGCAACATCCTGGTAAATCTCCTCTGCACCCTTTCCAATGCTTCCACATCCTTCCTATAATGCGGTGACCAGAACTGCACGCAATACTCCAAATGCGGCCGCACCAGAGCTTTGTACAGCTGCAACATGACCTCATGGCTCCGAAACTCAATCCCTCTACCAATAAAAGCTAACACACCGTACGCCTTCTTAACAACCCTATCTACCTGGGTAGCAACTTTCAGGGATCTATGTACATGAATACCGAGATCTCTCTGTTCATCCACACTACCAAAGATCTTACCATTAGCCCAGTACTCTGTATTCCTTTTACTCCTTCCAAAATGAATCACCTCACACTTTTCTGCATTAAACTCCATAAGAACTAGGAGCAGGAGTAGGCCATCTGGCCCCTCGAGCCTGCTCCGCCATTCAATGAGATCATAGCTGATCTTTTGTGGACTCAGCTCCACTTTCCGGCTTGAACACCATAACCCTTAATCCCTTTATTCTTAAAAAAACTATCTATCTTTATCTTAAAAACATTTAATGAAGGAGCCTCAACTGCTTCACTGGGCAGGGAATTCCATAGATTTAAACCCTTTGGGTGAAAAAGTTCCTCCTAAACTCACTCCTAATCTACACCCCCTTATTTTGAGGCTATGCCCCCTAGTTCTGCTTTCACCCGCCAGTGAAACAACCTGCCGCATCTATCCTATCTATTCCCTTCATAATTTTATATGTTTCTATAAGATGCCCCCTCATCTTCTAAATTCCAACGAGTACAGTCCCAGTCTACTCAACCTATCCTCGTAATCCAACCCCTTCAGCTCTGGGATTAACCTAGTGAATCTCCTCTGCACACCCTCCAGTGCCAGTACGTCTTTTCTCAAGTAAGGAGACCAAAACTGAACACAATACTCCAGGTGTGGCCTCACTAATACCGTATACAATTGCAGCATACCCTCCCTAGTATTAAACTCCATCCCTCTAGCAATGAAGGACAAAATTCCATTTGCCTTCTCAATCACCTGTTGCACCTGTAAACCAACCTTTTGCGACTCATGCACTAGCACACCCAGGTCTCTCTGCACAGCAGCATGTTTTAATATTTTATCATTTAAATAATAATCCCTTTCGCTGTTATTCCTACCAAAATGGATAACCTCACATTTGTCAACATTGTGTTCCATCTGCCAGACCCTAGCCCACTCACTTAGCCTATCCAAATCCCTCTGCAGACTTCCAGTATCCTCTGCACTTTTTGCTTTACCACGCATCTTAGTGTCGTCTGCAAACTTGGACACATTGCCCTTGGGTCCCCAACTCCAAATCATCGATGCAAATTGTGAACAATTGTGGGCCCAACACTGATCCCTGACGGACACCACTAGCTACTGATTGCCAACCAGAGAAACACCCATTAAACCCCACTCTTTGCTTTCTATTAATTAACCAATTCTGTATCCATGCTACTACTTTCCCCTTAATGCCATGCATCTTTATCTTATGCAGCAACCTTTTGTGTGGCACCTTGTCAAAGGCTTTCTGGAAATCCAGATATACCACATCCATTGGCTCCCCGTTATCTACCGCACTGGTAATGTCCTCAAAAAATTCCACTAAATTAGTTAGGCACGACCTGCCCTTTATGAACCCATGCTGCGTCTGCCCAATGGGACAATTTCCAGCCAGATGCCTCGCTATTTCTTCCTTGATGATAGATTCCAGCATCTTCCCTACTACCGAATTTAAGCTCACTGGCCTATAATTACCCGCTTTCTGCCTACCTCCTTTTTTAAACAGTGGTGTCACGTTTGCTAATTTCCAATCTGTCGGGACCACCCCAGAGTCTAGTGAATTTTGGTAAATTATAACTAGTGCATTTGCAATTTCCCTAGCCATCTCTTTTAGCACTCTGGGATGCATTCCATCAGGGCCAGAAGACTTGTCTACCTTTCGCCCCATTAGCTTGCCCATCACTACCTCCTTAGTGATAACAATCCTCTCAAGGTCCTCACCTGTCATAGCCTCATTTCCATCAGTCACTGGCATATTATTTGTGTCTTCCACTGTGAAGACCGACCCAAAAAACCTGTTCAGTTCCTCAGCCATTTCCTCATCCCCCATTATTAAATCTCCCTTCTCATCCTCTAAAGGACCAATATTTATCTTAGCCACTTCTTTTTTGTTTTATATATTTGTAGAAACTTTTACTATCTATTTTTATATTCTGAGCAAGTTTACTCTCATTATCTATCTTACTCTTCTTTATAGCTTTTTTAGTAGCTTTCTGTTGCCCCCTAAAGATTTCCCAGTCCTATCGTCTCCCACTAATCTTTGCTACTTTGTATGCTTTTTCCTTCAATTTGATACTCTTCCCTTATTTCTTTTGATAGCCACGGACGATTTTCCCTCCTTCTACCGTCCTTCCTTTTTGTTGGTATAAACCTTTGCTGAGCACTGTGAAAAATCGCTTGGAAGGTTCTCCACTGTTCCTCAACTGTTTCATCATAAAGTTTTTGCTCCCAGTCTACCTTAGCTAGTTCTTCTCTCATCTCATTGTAATCTCCTTTGTTTAAGCACAAAACACTAGTGTTTGATTTTACCTTCTCACCCTCCATCTGTAATTTAAATTCCACCATATTGTGATCGCTCCTTCCGAGAGGATCCCTAACTATGAGATCCTGAATCAATCCTGTCTCATTACACAGGACCAGATCTAGGACCACTTGTTCCCTCGTAGGTTCCATTACATACTGTCCCAGGAAACTATCGCGGATACATTCTATAAACTCCTCCTCAAGGCTGCCTTGACCGACCTGATTAAACCAATCGGCATGTAGATTAAAATCCCCCATGATAACTGCTGTACCATTTCTACATGCATTAGTTATTTCTTTGTTTATTGTCTGCCCCACTATAATGTTACTATTTGGTGGCCTATAGACTACTCGTATCAGTGACTTTTTCGCCTTACTATTCCTGATTTCCACCCAAATGGATTCAACCATATCCTACATAGCACCGATGTCATCCCTTACTATTGCCTGGATGTCATCCTTAATTAACAGAGCTACACCACCTCCCTTACCATCCACTCTGTCCTTCCGAATAGTTTGATACCCTCGGATATTTAACTCCCAGTCGTGACCATCCTTTAACCATGTTTCAGTAATGGCCACTAAATCATAGTCATTCACGATGTTTTGCGCCATCAACTCATTTACCTTATTCCGAATACTACGGGCATTCAGGTAAAGTACACTTATGTTGTTTTTTTTACCTCTGTTCTGAATCTTAACACCTCGATCAGTAACCTCTCCTAAATTATATTTCCTCTTAACTTTTCTCCTAATTTTCCTTGTCGTTGAACCCATATCTTCATGTAACAACCTGCCGCGTCGCTTACCATTAATGTTTTTACTTCCAGTTTTATTCCTTTTAGTATTCCTGGTCCTATTCACTGAGCTACCCTCAGTCACTGTACCTTGTACTGTCGCCCTTTTTGATTTTTGACTATGACTTCCCTGCCTTACACTTTCCCCCTTACTGCCTTTTGTTTCTGTCCCTGATTTACTCCCTTCCGACTTCCTGCATCAGTTCCCATCCCCCTGCCACATTAGTTTAAACTCTCCCCAACAGCTCTAGCAAACAGCCCCTCCCCCAGCTCATCGGTTCCACTCCTGCCCAGGTGCAGACCATCCGGCTTGTATTGGTCCCAACTCCCCCAGAACAGGTTCCAATGCCCCAGGAATTTGAATCCCTCCCTCTTGCACCATCTCTCGAGCCACGCATTCATCCTATCTATCCTGACATTCCTACTCTGACTAGCTCGTGGCACTGGTAGCAATCCTGAGATTACTATCTTTGAGGTCCTACTTTCAGGGGATCTGTAATGTGGATGTTGATTATATTGTTAAAATGCACAGATGAAGGACATTGTATAATTAAGTACTTTGATCATATTTGAATAGTGGACAAATACCATCTTGATTTGATTCAATAAGTTTCCTTTGAAATTTGTTTTTTGGTTAAAGTGGCCCTCTAAAGGGCTGTCAATCGAATTACTTTACTCATTTATTTCATTGGTATCAAAATAACATATAAATAGGGGCAGCGTGTTTAGGGAATGCTATGAAACTCAGTAAAGTCAATAAGCTCTCTTGGTAAAGAAAAGCTCTGTGTCTTGGTTTTCACTTCACCAAGAGGCCTGGATTCTGTTGACATATGCCACTTGTGGAGTGAACTTCGCCTGGTGTGGCTGTACAGCATGTGTTGTGCCAATGTAAATGAATGGATTAAGCCAGTCTGTTTGGTACCAGTTCTGCTGCAGGAGTTGCTGGAAAGCTTACTGATAGATGACAGGTAACCCACTGCGGGACTACAGACCAGGGGCGAAATTCTCCGTTATCGGCGGAAAGTCCGCTGATCGGCGCAAAAAACGGCGCAAATCCCACTTGCGTCACGTCATAAAAATGGGACGATAGTCTCCGGCCCGAAATGGGCTAGCAGCGACGTAACGGGATCCGCGCTTGCGCAGTGGTTCACGCCGTGCAGCGTCATACGCGCTGCACGGCGTGACGGCTCATAAGGCCGCGCAGCTCCCCCCCAACCGACCGGAACACCCGACCGCAACACCCGACTGGATGGCTGGCCGTCGCTCAGCCCCGAGGTTCGAGTCACGCGATGTGGAGGGTCTCCTGGACGCGGTGGAGCAGAGGAGGGATGCCCTGTATCCCGGGCACGGCCGCAGAGTTGCCCCACGCCACAGCCGGCGTCTGTGGAGGGAAGTGGCAGAGGCCGTCACCGCTGTGGCACTGACACCACGGACAGGCACCCAGTGCCACAAGAAGGTGAACGACCTCGTCAGAGCAGGCAGGGTGAGCCACCCCATATCCCCCATATCCCCCCCTCCCCCATATCCCCCTCCCCCATATCCCCCCTCTCCCATATCCCCCCTCCCCCATATCCCCCCTCCCCCATATCCCCCATATCCCCCCTCCCCCATATCCCCCCTTCCCCCTTATCCCCCATATCCCCCCTCCCCCATATCCCCCATATCCCCCCTCCACCATATCCCCCCTCCTCCATATCCCCCCTCCCCCATATCCCCCATATCCCCCTCCACCATATCCCCCCTCCCCCATATCCCCTCTCCCCCATATCCCCCCTCCCCATAATCCCCCCTCCCCATATCCCCCCTCCCCCATATCCCCCCTCCCCCATATCCCCCCTCCCCCATATCCCCCCCCCATATCCCCCCTCCCCCATATCCCCCCTCCCCCATATCCCCCCTCCCCATATCCCCCATATCACCCCTCCCCATATCCCCCCTCCCCCATATCCCCCATATCCCCCCTCCCCCATATCCCCCCTCCCCATATCCCCCCTCCCCATATCCCCCATATCCCCCCTCCCCCATATCCCCCCTCCCCCATATCCCCCATATCCCCCCTCCCCCATATCCCCCCTCCCCATATCCCCCCTCCCCCATATCCCCCATATCCCCCCTCCCCCATATCCCCCCTCCCCCATATCCCCCCCCCATATCCCCCCTCCCCCATATCCCCCCTCCCCCATATCCCCCCTCCCCATATCCCCCATATCACCCCTCCCCATATCCCCCCTCCCCCATATCCCCCATATCCCCCCTCCCCCATATCCCCCCTCCCCATATCCCCCCTCCCCATATCCCCCATATCCCCCCTCCCCCATATCCCCCCTCCCCCATATCCCCCATATCCCCCCTCCCCCATATCCCCCCTCCCCATATCCCCCCTCCCCCATATCCCCCATATCCCCCCTCCCCCATATCCCCCCTCCCCCATATCCCCCATATTCCCCCTCCCCCATATCCCCCCTCCCCATATCCCCCCTCCCCATATCCCCCCTCCCCCATATCCCCCTCCCCCATATCCCCCCCTCCCCCATATCCCCCCTCCCCCATATCCCCTCCTCCCCATATCCACCATATCCCCCCTCCCCCATATCCCCCATATCCTCCCCTCCCCCATATCCCCCCTCCCCCATATCCCCCATATCCCCAAGTGAATCCAGCCCTAACCTTAACCTCTGCAATGCACGCGCAACCGATGGCGTGCATTCATATACCTGCCTAACACTGTTGCCTTTTACCCCTGCCACCACACACCCCCCCCCCACAGGAGAAGCGCGCACACAACAATAGGGAGCATGTGAGGACTGGAGGAGGGCCCGCTGATGAGAGGCCACTGACCGCACACGAGGAAAGGGCCCTGGAACTGGCTGGCGGACCTGAGGACCGGGAGGTTGCTGATGCAGAGGTCGGGGACCCACCAGCAAGTGAGCCACCGACAGCCCGTCCCCATATCCCCCCTCCCCTATATCCCCCTCCCCCGTATCACCTGATCACTGCCTGATGTCTAACCATGCATGCTTCATTGTGTATCGCAGGACCAAACGTCCAGGCACCCATCCCCGCAGATGCACACCGCCCGCAGGATGCCCCTCGGAGACCACGGGAGACGGAGAGACCCGCACCCTCCAGCATGCGACGCCCGCAAGATGCCCCTCGCACACCACGGGAGACGGAGAGACCCGGACCCTCCAGCATGCGACGCCCGCAGGATGCCCCTCGGAGACCACGGGAGACGGAGAGACCCAGACCCTCCAGCATGCGACGCCCGCAGGATGCCCCTCGCACACCACGGGAGACGGAGAGACCCGGACCCTCCAGCATGCGACGCCCGCAGGATGCCCCTCGGAGACCACGGGAGACGGAGAGACCCGGACCCTCCAGCCTGCGACGCCCGCAGGATGCCCCTCACACACCACGGGAGACAAAGAGACCTGGAGCAACAGGGAGACGACACCCCCATCACGTGCGGGAGCGACCACCCAGCGGTGAGGGGGGCAGCCACAGGCCCGCAGGATGCCCCTCGGAGACCACGGGAGACGGAGAGACCCGGACCCTCCAGCCTGCGACGCCCGCAGGATGCCCCTCGCACACCACGGAAGACAAAGAGACCTGGGGCAACAGGGAGACGACACCCCCGTCACGTGCGGGAGCGACCACCCAGCGATGAGGGGGGCAGCCACAGGCCCCCGTCACATCCGAGCCAGGACACCACTACCCAGGACACCATTACCCAGGACACCACTACCCAGGACACCACTACCCAGGACACCCCTACCCGGGACACCACTACCCAGGACACCACTACCCAGGACACCACTACCCAGGACACCACTACCCAGGACACCACTACCCAGGACACCCCTACCCGGGACACCACTATCCAGGACACCCCTACCCGGGACAGCACTACCCAGGACACCCCTACCCGGGAAGACGAAATACCGGACAGTGACTCAGAGTGGATGGGTGGAGACGAACCCCCACCCCAAAGTGCCATGGAGTCAGAGTGGGACGAAGAGCACGACACAACGCCACTGCTGTCACCAACACCCTCCACCATCGCAGAAACACTCACCACGGTTGGGCACTTTAGTGATGAGGCGTCTGGTACACTCACTGGTGCGCACAACACAGCCGTCCCGGTACAGCAGGTGGAGGTAGGAGCAGCAGAGGGACCGGGCAGTCGGAGGGCAGCCCAGGCCAAGCGAACATCTGCCGCCCAGATGGATCCCGGGTTCCTGCAGTTACCACACTCACACATAGATCCGATGCAACCACCGACCCGGAGACGAGCGAAGAGGGTGACGGGCGGCTTGCGGCGGCTGCGGTCGCAGGTGGAGGAGTCCACCCGCGTCCAGGAGCTGGGAGTGGTCCCGGTCATGCGTGCCACCCAGGCTGACACCGCACGGGTGGCGTCCGCGGTGGAGGCAATGGTTGCGACGGTGTCAGACATGGGGAACGGTTTGCAAGGCCTAGGGCCTTCCGTGCAGGCGGCGTCTGTGGCCCAGGAAATGGCTGCCCTCTCACAGGAGGCCATGAGCCAGTGCCAGCGCCAGATGGCAGAGGCGCTCAACGCCATAGCCCAGTCTCAGCAGGCCATGGCCCAGTCTCAGCAGGCCATAGCCCAGTCTCTGCAGGCCATGGCCCAGTCTCCGCAGGCCATGGCCCAGTCTCAGCAGGCCATCGCTGAGGGCATCGGCGCCAGTGGCCATGTGCGAGCCGGCGTCGCACTGTCACAGACAGGCTTTGCCAACACCCTGGGCTCCATGGCTGCAAACCTGCAGACCCCTGTCGATACCAGCACGGGCCTCCAGGACTGGCAGCGCCAGATGTCGGGGGGGGCGTCGGATGGCCAGTCCGTTCGCATCCCCCACCCATGTAGAGGCCTGGGGGCCATCGGGCACCCCGAGGGAGGAGGAGGTGGTGTGTTCCGTCCCGGCTCCTTCTATAGGGGAGGTCCCGGTACACCGCGACACCTCGGACTCCCCCCCTTCCGTCCCAGGTGCATCGGGTGGGCAACGGGCAGGACAGGCTGGCAGCTCGCCATCCCAGTCGCCCGGGCCGCAGCCTGGCCCATCTAGGCCAGGACGCCCCAGGAAACGGCCGCCAAAGGGATCCAGTGTCAGAGGGCAGGAATCACAGGAGTCCACCTCCAGTTCTGCTGTACCGTCTGGGGAACCACGTAGATGTAGTCAAAGGGCCCGTAAGGCCAAACAATTAGACACTGAGTAAGTTGGCACGGGTGCAGGGCACAGATGAGTTTTAGGGGCTAGGGCACGTGCATGAACTCCTTTGGTTATTAAAGTCAATGTTACACCTACCGAAGCTGCCTTTGTGCTCTGTCCAAAGTGTGCGGGCGTGTCATGTACGTTGAGCGCAAGTGTGTGTGTGAGGGGTGGTCTTACCTCAGCCCCAGGTGAGCCTGCCCCCTTCCCCCTGGGCCGCCATCAACATCCCCCGGGCAGAGGACGGGACCGTGCGCTGCAGTGTCACAGCCGCATGCAGGGATGGTCCGGGTGGATGGTGGTACTGTGGCCATGGGTCAGACATAGTCCAACGATGTAGAGCCAGGAGCTCATCGCAGGGCGGGTTGTCATCATCCTCCATGGCCTGCGATAGACACGCGTCCACCCGCAACTGTGTGAGCCCGGCCCGTTGTGCCGCCGGTGGATCGGCAATGGGGGGGGGGGGGGGGGGGGGGGAGGGGGGGGGGGGGTGGTGTGCATGCGGGTGGGGTGGGTGGGGTTGGGGAGGGGGGTGAGGGTGCTGGGTGGGTGGATGGGTGGGGGGTGTGGGTGGTCGGCTGTTGCCATGGTGTGCGGTCTGTGGCCATACTACCCGATTCCCACGCCCATCTAGTCAGTGAAGCGGGCGTCTATCAGTCTGTCCCGTGCCCGCTGGGCCAGCCGGTAACGGTGGACAGCCACCCCGTCTGCCCTGACCATTGCCCCCATCCCCCTCATCTGGGGAGGACTGGGCCTCTTCCTGCTGCTCCTCCACTCCGCCCTCCTCTGCCTGCGGCACATCGCCCCTCTGCTGGGCGATGTTGTGCAGGACGCAGCACACCACAATGATGCGGCCGACCCTATCTGACCGATACTGGAGGGCGCCCCCAGAGAGGTCCAGGCACCTGAAACGCATCTTCAGCACGCCAAAGCACCTCTCGATCACTCCCCTTGTCGCTACATGGGCATCATTGTAGCGGTTCTCCGCCTCATTGCGTGGCCTCCGTATAGGCGTCATCAGCCACGATCGCAATGGGTAGCCCCTGTCGCCCAGCAACCAGCCCCTCAGCCGGGGATGGCGTCCCTCGTACATGCCGGGGATGGATGACCGCGACAACACGAATGAGTCGTGTACACTGCCTGGGTGACGGGCGCAGACGTGCAGGATCATCATGCGGTGGTCGCAGACCACCTGTACGTTCATCGAATAGGTCCCCTTCCTATTAGTGAACACGGCCCTGTTATCTGCAGGTGGCCGCACGGCGACGTGCATCCCATCGATCGCGCCCTGGACCATGGGGAACCCGGCCACGGCAGAGAAGCCCACGGCCCGGGCATCTTGGCTGGCCCGGTCCACAGGGAAGCGGATGTAGCGGTGCGCCATGGCATAAAGGGCATCTGTCACTGCCCAGATGCACCGGTGCACCGATGTCTGCGATATGCCGGACAGGTCCCCACTCGGTGCCTGGAATGACCCCGTTGCATAAATGTTCAGGGCCACCGTAACCTTGACGGACACGGGGAGAGGGTGTCCCCCGCCAGTGCCACGCGGTGACAGGTGTGCCAGCAGGTGGCAGATGTGTGCCACGGTTTCCCGGCTCATCCGGAGTCTCCTCCTGCATTCCCGGTCCGTGAGGTCCTGGTATGACTGCCGGGGCCGGTACACACGGGGTGCCCTCGGGTGCCTCCGTTGCCGTGGGGCCGCGACGTCCTCCTCCCCCTCCTCTCCTGTCGGTCAGGTGTCCCTCCAGCCTGGGCGGCTGCCGCCTGCTCCTCTGCGGCAGCCTGCGCCGCCTCTCTGGCACGCTCCTCCTCCTCCTCCTCCTCATCCAGGGCAACATAGACATGAGCGGCTGCCACCACGGCGGCCAACATCGCTGGATGATCTGAAAACATGACGGCCTGGTGGGGGGGAGGGGAACGACGACATGTCATCATTGCCCATATCCCCTCCTCCCCCCAGCCAGGTGGCATGGACCGCATGGGTCCAACTGTTGGAGGCTGGCACCTGGCCAGGTGGACCAACTCATTTGCCCTCCCATCACCCTCCTCGGCACGGACCCCCTCCCCAACATCCACCCCAGCATGGACCCCCTCCAACCCCCAACCTCCACCCCGGCACGGACCCCCTCCCCAACCTCCACCCCAGCACGGACCACCCCCTAACCCCCAACCTCCACCCCAGCACGGACCCCCTCCCCAACCACAACCCCAGCACGGACCCCCCCCCAACCCCCAACCTCCACCCCGGCACGGACCCCCCCCCAACCCCCAACCTCCACCCCAGCACGGACCCCCTCCCCAACCTCCACCCCAGCACGGACCCCCTCCAACCCCCAACCTCCACCCCAGCACGGACCCCCTCCAACCCCCAACCTCCACCCCGGCACGGACCCCCCCAACCCCCAACCTCCACCCCAGCACGGACCCCCTCAACCCCCAACCTCCACCCCAGCAGGGACCCCCTCCCGGCACTCCCCCGGAGCCCAGCCTACTCTAACCACCCCCCCCCCCGCCGCACACACACACACACAAGCCAAGACACACCTCTCCTCACGCAATCAGTCTGCGGCCACGCCATTTCCTGCCCAGAGCCAACCCCCCAGGCCGTCACTCACCTCCTCGCTGGTCGGCGTGAGCCTGGAGCACCGGGTCACGCCGATGAAAAGGAGGTTTGATTCACGTCGACGTGAACGGTCATCACGTCGACGGGACTTCGGCCCATCCGGAAGGGAGAATATCGGCAGGCCGAAAATCGGCTGCCTTGCGCAGACCCGTGACATTCTCCGCGGCAGCGGCGCCATTAACGCCCCGCCGACTTTTCTCCCTTCGGAGACTTCGGCGGGGGTGGGGGCGGGATTCACGGCGGCCAACGGCCATTCTCCGACCCTCTGGGGGGTCGGAGAATGACGCCCCAGATTTTTTTTGTCAGGGTTTACTCCCTAAGCCTTTTTCTCTCACAAGACTCCCACAATGCAGAGGCACTATTTATCCATTGCTAGGACTTGATTCATGGGTACTAGGGTGTAATCACACACTCCTCGGAGGGCCTGCATGCCATGCATCTGGTGCTAGGCCTTCTCCAAGTCTCTTGCAGATTAGTCTAGGTCCACAAGCTACCTAGTTTACATATATCACCATAGGGAGGCACTGCACAGGACTTGCAGATGAAGAGACAATGGGCAGCATTTTCAGGTCTCACCAGTGGTGCGCATCATGGCAGACGTGACCGGAAATGTCAGAATGTAGCCAATGGTCAGTTTACCTCCAGCATAAACATGGATTGCAATTTTCTGCTCCTGACCTCCATGGTAGGTCAGGTTGCTGCCATGTCATGTTGCGAACGGCATTTACATGTCTTTGCATCTTATGATTTCTCATTAAAAACCCAGCTCACCGGAATCACACTCCCACTCCCAATCTAATGTTCACATTCGATAATTAGACTGGCGTGAATCACGACCGGATATAAGTGACGTGCACCTGGCAAACTACACATCACTTGAACTTCAAGGTTTGTACTCGCAGCGTTTACCTGCCTTTCACTGTTCTCCTCTTCCACCTGCTCCAGACATAGGGCTGGATTCTCCCGCCATGCCCGCCGCAGGAACGTCAAGGGCGAGACGCCGACAATGGAGAAATCCACTGACCTCGGGCGGGATTCTCTGGTTGCGGGCGGCTGTGGCCGGAGAATCCCGTCCCATGGAAGAGGAGTAGGCCATTCAGCCCTTCGAGCGTGTCCTGCCATTTAATGAGATCATGGCTGATCTGTGACTGAACTCCATATACCAGCTTTTGCCCATATCCCTGAACAAAAACCTGTCTATCTTGGATCTAAATTTAACAACCAGGGTACCAGACTGGCAGTGCCAAGGTGCCAGGTTGGCATTTTTCCTTCGCTAGTGATCGGGCCCTGGTGGTGCCCTGCGTATGTGTGGTAATGTGTGGGGGAGCCCAAGGACCCCCTTATAGGTGAGTTGGGCTTTGGGTGATTCGGAGTTCATGTCCTGGGTCGAAGGATCGGGTCACCATTTAAAAATGGCGTCCTGATCTTCGCCTGCACTGAGGAGTTCCGTCGCGTGGAGATCCGGCGAGTGCAGGTAACGGGACTAAGTGCGGCCTCGGCAGGTCGTTCCCCGCTGAGGCCCCAAATTGAAACGGAGTCCCTATAGCTAGAATAGTGTTTCTCGATGCTGCGAGCGCTGGCAAACACCTGGCTAAACGCGCTTGTCACAGGAGTGTGTTCCAATTTGGTCAGATCGCGCCCCCTGTCTTTCTCTGTTAATATCTTAAATCCTTCGGTCAGATCACCCCATAACCTTCTAATTCCCGTGAAAACAGTAGTCCAGGTATCATTTTAGTACACCTACATTGCACTCCCTCCAAGGCCAAATTATCCTTCCCAAGGTATAGTGCCCAGAACTGCTGACAGTGACTCCAATTGGGGTCTAACCAGGGTTTTGTATAGCTGCAGTATAATCTCTGTGTCTTTATATTCCAATCGTCTAGATATAATGCTAGCATTCCATTAGCCTTTTTGATTATTTTCTGCACTTTGTGGCATTTTAAGGATCTATTCACCTGAACCCCCAAGTCTCTTTGGACATCCACTGTATCTAACCTCTTTCCATTTAGAAAGTACTCTGCTCTATCCTTTTCTGGTTCAAAATGGATAACCTCACACTTACATTGAATTCCATCTGCCCCAATTATACCCATTCACCAGTCTGTCAACATCTCCCTCTGCGGTGTTGATGGGAGTGGGGCACAGCAGAGACAGCTGATCCTGAAGTGTGTGTTACAGCTGCAAGGGAGGATCACTCGATGGAATGTCTGGAATAAGTGCAGTCCAAGGGCTTCATAATGACACCCTGCTAAAAGGTCTGCTCCAAGGTTTTCAGAAGGCTCCCTCACCAGAATGCTGGATGCTGTGGAGGAGAGGCAGCACATCTTAATAATCTTTTATTATTGCCACAAGTAGGCTTACATTAACATTGCAATGAAGTTACTGTGAAAATACCCTAGTCGCCACATTCCGGTGCCTGTTCAAGTTCACAGAGGGAGAATTCAGAATGTCCAATTCACCTAACCTGCACGTCTTTCGGGACTTGTGGGAGAAACCGGAGCACCCGGAGGAAACCCACGCAGACACGGGGAGAACGTGCAGACTCCGCGCAGACAGTGACCCAAGCCGGGAATTGAACCTGGGACCCTGGTGCTGTGTTACTCAGCTACCGTGCTGCTGAATCATTACCATCATCGCAGACCACAAATTTTGATTGGGCCTCTTTGAAGAGGACGGGTCACTCCCTCCCATTGCCCCGGCTCAGAACCAACGTTGGGCACTATTATTACCAGCGTATGAGTATACTTTTGAGCATCGCCCAGGAAACAAATAGCAGATACTCTGAGTCGCCTATCACTATTCATGAGCCTTTCCCCTACTTCCCCAAACAGTGATGGATGAATCTTTATGACTACATTTCATGGACACCCTGCCAATATCGCCGCACAGATCCAAACTAGGACCAAAAAGGACCCTACATTGGCAAAGCTATGCCACGTCGTCCTAAGTGGCGGTTGACAAGGGCACCCCACAGAGGACTTAAAACACTTTCTCGCAAAGCGCCAGGAACTAAGTGTAGAGGATGGTATTATCCTGTGGAGAGCCCAAGTGATTGTGCCGTGCCCCATGTCAGCGTCCAATATTCCAGGAGATGCACTGCGGCTATCTAAGAGTCTCAAAAATGAAGATACTCTCAAGGAGATTTGTCTGGCGGCTCGGACTCAACGCGGATGGCTCTTGAGAACATGGTGAGACAATGCCCATCCTGCCAAGAGAATCAGAAGCTCCCGCCATTGGCCTTGCTGCATGCATGGGAATGGCCAGGGCGACTTGGGTATGAATGCGTGCAAACTTTGTTGGACCATTCAGAGGATCTGTGTTTTTAATCTTAATTGGCACCCATTCCAAATGGATGCATGTGAATTGGATGGCCTCCACTACTTCCAGCGCCACCATAGAGGGACTCTGACAGTCATTCAGCACCAATGGAATACCGGAGGTCCTCGTAACGGACAACGGGACTCCATTCACCAATAGGGAATTCCAGGCATTTATGAAGACTAATGGAGTGAGGCACATCCATACGGCAACATATCACTCATCCTCAAAGAGCCTAGCCCAATAGGCGATCTAAACATTTCAGAGCGGCATGAAAAAGCAAATCGCAACTCACCCGAGACAAAACTAGCATGGTTTCTCTTTAATTATAGGACGACACACCACAACAGGAATTGGACCAGCAGAACTATTAACGGATCGGCCCCTCTGGACCAGACTCTGCTTAAGTTCTCCAATTTAAGCGGGAAGTTAGTATCAAGCAAGAGACCGAGAAGAAAAACTGCGACAGCCATAGACCAGACAAGGTCTTTAAACCGGGCGTCCGCAACTTCAGAAATGGCTCTCCTTGAAACCCAGGAGTCATAATAGAGAAAACGGGGCCCGTATCATATAAGGTCAAAGCCAGAGAGAAGACCTTAAGAAAACATGTTGACCGCCTTGGAATCAGAGAACACCACATTGAGGGAACTACTCCTGGTGAAGTGGCACTCTCAGTGTCCTTAATATCAGCACCAGGTTAACCATGTGTGGTGGTGTGGTGGTTATAGTGTTGGGTCATCAACTTAGAGGTGTGCATTTAAATCCTACAGTAACAACTTGTGAAATTGAACTCAGTATGTTTGGCAGGTGAATCTCTGGAGATGGTGTGAAAAAGGTCTCAGGGGAATGATACCAGATCTGAAAAGGTATAACTATCAGGATAGACTGAGCATACTGGCACTCCTTTCTCCAGACAAGATTGAGAAGTGACCCAGGAGAAGGGGTTTAAGGGAGGTGTTTGTTCACAGTCATTCAGTACCTGATTGAAGGCATCAGGAAGGGGGAGTCCATTGAAATACCCCTGTCTAGGTCTCCTCCCTAAAACCCCAATCCCGCCCCATTTACCTCTCCCCGGGGTCTAGCACTGTGATATCGGTCGCGGCCACCACTTCCAGTGGTGCTGTCGGAACTGGAGAGCTGCCTACCTCTGATTAGCCGGCAACTCCAGAGGTGGCATTTCCACCTAACTAAGGGTTTTACCCAATGGTTGACCCAATGCGATCTAGGTAAGTGCCTGATTACCCTGTAAGAATGTCAGACTTTGGGGAGAAAAGCAATGTGAAAATCCTGGACATTTCTCAAACCAGTGGGTGGGACCCCTATTGCGAGCACTAAATTCCAGCCTTAGTGTCCTCTGAAATGGGTTAACAAGCCATTCTGTTGTCGGGGCAACTAGGGGTGGGGAATAAATAGAGGTTTGTCTTCCCAAATCCAGAGGATATATATTTTTTAATGTGATGATTGAGGAATCATTGGAATTATTCCCAAAGATTAGTCGCTGCCATTCATCCAGTGGCATTATAAAAAGATGTGTCATAAATGCAAATTGGCATTTCTGTTGCCAAGCAAAGCACTTACAGTTGGAACAGTTACTTCTGGAGTGTGTGTTCTCCTTTACACTCGATCAATTGTTACATTAAAATGTTTGTGTAAAATGCATGATAAATTAAGTGTGTGAAGTGTTATTTCTTGCAACTAATTTAAAAATTTATTTCTAAATTATTAAAATAAATATGTTAGAACTTTTGCTCCATTTTGTTCAATCTTTACGCCCAGACAAATATTTGAATGGTTTGACAATTTTTTTTTCTAAATTAACCCCAACATTGTCGGTTGAACTGGATGGTCTTTTCATATCTTTCCAAATGAGTCACGCAATATTATAAATGCTATAAAACAGCATCATTATGCCATTTGCTTGCTATTGTGAACAAAATTACGCTTGCCGCAGGAAATCCCTCTAAGTGCGGCCTCAGCTTGGAGAGACACCAAAAAAACGGCAAAGTGCCGAGATGTTTCTTGGCGCTGGAGATGCCGAAAAACACCTCGGTAAACACGCTGATTAGCGGACTTTAACTTGAGTCCGCTGAATCACCCCTGGTTTCTTCAATCTGGGTGTGAGCTCTTACCTGCCTTTCATGCCAGCATTTTTCCTGCTAAAGGTGCGGGATTAGCTGCCTGTATTTTTCTGCTCTCTCCCCACAGATACCTTTAGAAAACGCTTTAACCCAATACTACACTGGCTTATTATGGACTCTTTCCCTCTTAAAGCCCACATACCTGGCAACACGAATCACACGGAACATGTATCCAGGTAAAATGCTAATGAGCTATCCTCCTGGCTCCGAACTGCATTCTCTCTTGGAATTAAGCAGGTTGTTTAAAGATTAATCATTGACAGAACCTGACATTCCTCACACTTCCCTGTGACTCGGAGATTAACAGCCTATCCACTGTCTAGTCATCGTTTACGGCTGTGAATATCTTGCATCTTCTTCCCAGCAAGGAACCTCAGCCCACCACCCCACCTCCCCCTTAACCTTTAACAACCAAACAACCCAAGCTTATTGTGGAGCAGAATTCAGAGCAGGTCTCAAGATCCCTTCATTTCTCCATTTTACGGTAGTGCTAATAGGGGAGAGAGTTCCAGGATTTTGACCCAGTGACAGTTAAAGAACGGTGATATACTTTCAAGTCAGGATGGTGAGTGACTTAGAGGGGAACGTCCAGATAAATGGTGTTCCCATTTATCTGCTGCCCTTGTCCTTCTAGATGGTCATGGTCATGAGTTTGGAAGGTGCTGCTGAAGGAGCCTTGTTGAGTTCCTGCAGTGCATCTTATAGATGGTACACATTACTGCTACTGTGCATTGGTGATGGAGGGAGTGAATGTTTGTGGAAGGGATGCCAATCATTTATCCTGGATAGTGTCGAGCATCTTGAGTGTTGTTGGAGTTCATAGAATTTACAGTGCAGAAGGAGGCCATTCGGCCCATCGAGTCTGCACCGGCTCTTAGAAAGAGCACCCCACCCAAGGCCCACACTCCACCCTATCCCCATAACCCAGTAACCCCACCCAACACTAAGGGCAATTTTGTACACTATGGGCAATTTAGCATGGCCAATCCACCTAACCTGCACATCTTTGGACTGTGGGAAGAAACCGGAGCATCCGGAGGAAACCCACGCACACACGGGGAGAACATGCAGACTCCGCACAGACAGTGACCCAAGCTGGGAATCAAATCTGGGACCCTGGAGCTGTGAAGCACTTGTGCTATCCACAATGCTACCATGCTGCCCGCATCCAGACAAGTGGAGAGTATTCCATCACACTCGTGACTTGTGCCTTGTATATGGTGGACAGGCTTTGGGGAGTCAAGACGTGAGTTACTCGCCGCAGGATTCCTAGCCTCTGACCTGGGGCGAAATTCTCCGGTATCGGCGCGATGTCCGCCGACTGGCGCCCAAAAAGGCGCAGCTCAGTCGGGCATCGCGCCGCCCCAAAGGTGCGGAATTCTCCGCATCTTTGGGGGCCGAGCCCCAACCTTAAGGGGCTAGGCCCGCGTTGGACGAATTTCCGCCCCGCCAGCTGGCGGAAAAGGCCTTTGGTGCCCCGCCAGCTGGCGCGGAAATGACATCTCCGGGTGGCGCATGCGCGGGAGCGTTAGCAGCCGCTGACGGCATTCCCACTCATGCGCAGTGGAGGGAGTCTCTTCCGCCTCCGCCATGGCGGAGACTGTGGCGAAGGTGGAAGGGAAAGAGTGCCCCCATGGCACAGGCCCGCCCGCGGATTGGTGGGCCCCAATCGCGGGCCAGGCCACCGTGGGGGCACCCCCCGGGGCCAGATTGCCCCGGCGCCCCCCCCAGGGCCCCGGAGCCCGCCCGCGCCGCCTTGTCCCGCCGGTAAGAGAGGTGGTTTAATCCACGCCGGCGGGACAGGTATTTTAGCGGCGGGACTTCGGCCCATCCGGGCCTGAGAATTGCGGGGGTGGGCCCGCCAACCGGCGTTGGCGCGATTCCCGCCCCTGCCGAATATCCGGTGCCGGAGAATTCGGCAACCGGCGGGGGCGGGATTCACTCCAGCCCCCGGCGATTCTCCGACCCGGCGGGGGGTCGGAGAATCTCGCCCCTGATCTTGTAGTCACAGTATTTAAATGGCCAGTCCAGATCAGTGTCTTGTCCATGGTAACTCCCAGGATGTTGATAGTGGGGGATTCAGTGATGGCAATGCCACTGAATCAGCACCTGAAGAGTCGTGAATGGTGCTGAACATGATGCAATCATCAGTGAATATTCCCACATCTGAACGTATGTTGGAAGGAAGGTCATTGATGAAGCAACTGAAGATGATTGGCCTCGTACTGCGGAACTCCTGCAGGGAAGTCCCAGGACTGAGATGACTGACCTCCAGCAGCCACAAGCATCTTCCTTTGTGTTAGGTATGACTCCAACCAATGGAGATTTCTCCCCCCTGATTCCCATTGCTAATGGTAAAAAGCTAGGTTAGAAAATAAGCTCTGAGGAGGGCACAAAGAGGCAGTTTGGGGATGAAGACTGTTTAAGTGATTGGACAAGGTAGTGCCATATGGAATGTATTATGGGAAGTGTGAAATTATCCACTTTGGTAAAAGGAATGGAAAACAGAATATTTTATAAAAGATGAGAGACTAATAAATGTTGGTATTCAAAGAATTTGAGTGTCCCTGTACACAAATCACAGGAAGTTAACAGACCGATACAGGCAAACAATTGGGAAGTCTTTATTGCAGGGGTATTGAAATATAAGTAGCGATGCCTTGCTGCAACTGTACAGGGCTTTGGTGAGAGCACACCTGGAAAACTGTTCAGTTTTAGGGAAGGATATACTTGCTTTACAATGGGTGCAATGAAGGTTCACTGGATTGATTCCTGGGATGAAAGGGTTTTTCAGTGAGGGAAGATTCAATGGGTCCTAAATTCTCTGGAGTTCAGAAAACTAAGAGATGATCGCATTGAAATGCTTATAATTCTTAAAGGGTTTGACAGAATAGATGCTGTGGTGCTGTTGAATTGTAAGGACCCTTCCTGGAGATGTGGGCAGGCAGTGCATTGTAGGGGGATTGGGGGGGAGAGGGTATGGGGGGGGGGGTGGCCCTCAGATGGGCTCAGATAGCCTCTCCCAGAATTACTTGCGGTGGGCCAAGATGGTCTATGTTTGTGTGGACCAGTGCTAAACAGCACCATGGCGAGGTCTCTCAGGCACAGGCGTTAGTACACGGGTCACGGGAGATTCGGGCGCTGACATGTTTAAATGAGCTCACTGAAATATGGTAATCCGGATCTCACAAGATCTTGTTAGATTTTGTGAGGTGTTCCGAGCGTCGCAAATCTCGCGAGCCTTATTGCATTGTGTCGGTTGAGACGAGGCCGCTCGATCGCACCCTGTATCAATGAATACAGTCTTCATGCATTTACCTTCCTGGCATCTTCCCATCACTTATCTCAGAACAAAAGTGGCATCAGTGATACTTCGACTGGACATGAATCCAAACTGACCTTCATGGATTTCCACTACTTTGCTCAGTCAATTTTCTATAACTCTCTCCCATATCTTGAAGATATGTGGTTTTATTCCTCTGTCGTTTTTGTAATCCTGAATGTTCCTTTTCCTTTGAATATTAGCCCATAATGTTTTGCATCCATGCGTTTGCCTCTCCTAGCATAACATAATTAATTGTTTATTCAGAACCTGGATCCCATGTTCAACGAGATGGATCCACTCGTATCTCATCCGCCCCACTGTTCTACTTTTTAAAATTTCTTTCAATGTTCTGATTTTTTCTACTTTGATGGTAGCTGACCTTAATTGCAATTACTTCTGTCTTTGTTCTTAATTGAACAGCACAGGAACAGGCCCTTCGGCCTTCCAAACCTGTGCTGAGTTCCAGGATTTTAACCCAGCAATGAATGAACAGCAATATATTTCTGAGTCAGGATGTCTTTTTATTCAACCACCAATTTCTTTCCCAGCCTTTCTCCTCCTTGATGATTTTTCACACACATGTTCACCAGGTTTCCTACTGAAGTCAGCCACCATAGTCCTCCAGCTTCTGGGCTTCCTGCTGTAATCTTCTCTATTTTTCTTAGCTGTCTCTCCACCTGGTCTCTGAATTCCTTTACTTGCAGATCTTTGAGCTTCCACCACCCGATGTTCTGCCTATCCCCTGTTTTCTGTCATTTTTTTTTGCTATCAGCTCTGCCATCAGTACTGTATGTTGGGTGGTCAGTGACTATCTTGGGAAGACTTCTTAGCTCTTTACTTTATTTGTGTGTTATCTTCTAACTAATATGTAATCCAGCTATGTTTCTATCCCGCCACAGTTGTAGATAAGGTGGTTTCTGTGGTTTTTCTATTTCTACATCTTTTTCTTCTTTTTCAATTTATGTCTCTTAGTTTTTTCTTTCTCTGCAGTGCCTAAAACATCATTTCTGACTGTTACTCTACTCTCCTTTTTGTTTGCCATCAAACTATTATCTACACTACCTTTGCTCCCCCAGCCCTCCCCATGCACTAAATTAAAGTCTTTGTGATTGTCCTATCAATCTTTTCCACTTTGATGCTTGTCCCAAACCTGTTCAGGTGGAGCCCATCCCAATTACAGTTCTTGCTCCAGGACTGGCACCAGTGTCCCATGAAATGGAGCTCCGCTTTATCACACCACTCCTTCAGCTACATTTTCACTCCCTTAATCCGTTTATCCCTCAGCTACTTTGCACGTGGTATGGGATATAATCCAGACATTGTAATACATCGAACTACCGTTCTTTCATTTAGATCTGAGTTCGTGATAGTCTCCAAACAGGATATCTTGCCGATTGTTCATACTATCCCAAGAAAGAAGAGCAGGAGTAGGACATTCAGCCCATTGAACCTGCTCCACCATTCAGTAACATCACGGCTGAGCTGATTGTGGCTGGAACTCCACTTTACAATTTGCCCTCCATAACCTTTCACTCACTTGTCAGTCAAAAATCTGGCCAACTCAGCTCTGAGTATATTCAATGACCCAGCCTTCTCTGCTTGCTAGGAAGAGAATTCCATACATTAAGGAGCCCCTGAGAGAAAAAATTCCTCCTCACCTTTTAAATGGCGGGGGCCTTATTTTTAAGCTGTTGCCCCCTAGTTTTAGACTTCCTGTTGTAGACAGAGGTAAAGATTCCAAGAGAGGCCAGGCTGACAGACTACAACTCACTTTATTTTGTTTTATTTTATTCCATTCCATTCCGCTCCACCCAGGCTGGGTTTTATATTCTGTGGGGAGCTCCTCCAATTAGGAGGAACCTCTGCCCCCTAGTCACCTGAGTAGCTCATACTCTTGAGGTATGAGGAATCTGAGAGGCTTTCTCTGAGCTCCTGCTGCTTCTGGCTGTAACCCTGCTTCTGGACCTGGTGTGTTATTCTGTATGGTGGCTGCACTTTCCGGCCTTTGAAGCCTGGACTACGACATGGGTGAAGGGTGCTACGACCGGTTCGATGGAGTGCAAGGTGTGCTTGTTGCTTCTGCCAGTTGCGTGCAGGGGAGATAGAGGAGAGTGATTGCCTGCAGTTGCCATGCCTGGGACTTGTACTGGTTACTGGCTGCCTTTCTGCTTACCGGCTGGGAGTGGAGCATGGGGCAGATTTTGGTTGGCCTGTTGCCGGGTTTAAAGTGGAGGAGAATGGACTCGCTTTTGCAGCTTTGGACTGAATGGTGGCTGGAGACTGAGTGCCAGAACTGTGAGAGCAGCAGGGCAGTGGCCTAATTGACTATGTTTACTGCTTGTAATGATGTTGGTTATGTTTGACTGTTGGGGGATTGTATGGTTATTACTGTATTTTTGTTGTGTATTGTTATTTTGGGTCTAGCAGCTGGGTGCTCACCAGTTGCGGCCCTCCTGCTTCTGTGCACTGGAGGTTGAGGGTTCCCTCCTGGCGCGAGTGAGGGGGAGGGGGTGTTCCTCTCTCTCTCCTCAACTGGGCATTACCAGTCCTTTTCCAGTGGATTGAGCTGCTTGCGGGCACCTCTTCACCGACGTGGAGCTGTTGCTGGAGCTGGGGGAGGGTGAGGCAGGGAGTGTGCACTGGCTTGAGTGCTGGCAGCTTTGCCTTGTACTTAATTGTTTGTTGAGTTTCTTGTGTTTGCCCTGTATTTTGTCTTGTTTTTTTTTTGTAAAGGAAGATCTCTCGCTCTCTCTTCTGCCATGCCCCGTATCGGTGTAACTTTTCAGGTGGTCTGCGCTGCCCATATGAGTACCTTTCCACCGATATGGGGCTACCGTTTGGGATGGGCGGGGGCAAAGTGGTCTGATGCTGGCTTTGCAGCTGGTGGTTTATTTATAGGAACTGATTTAGGTTGAACTGTGCCCCCTCTTGGGAGGAGAGGGGGTGTTTTCACTCTTTCTCACACCGTGTCCTATGGTCTGTGCTGCTCGTTAGGGTGACTTTATCTCGATGTGGGGCTGCCGTTAGGTGGGGGTGGGGGGGGGGGGGAGGTTGGTGGTAGTGGGTGTGTGCTGGCTTGAGAGCTGGTGTTTTTTTTTGTGCATCTTAGAAATGCTTTTAACATATTACTGATTTTCGTGACTGTTTTTACCATTTTGCTGATTCTTTTGTATTTTTGAGTTGTCAATAAACTTAAAATATTTCTCCGTCTCCAAACTGCTTGCAGGCCGGGGTTTATATTCTGTGAGGAGCTTTTCCAATTAGGAGGAAGCTCCACCCCCTAGTTCCCTGTGTAGCTCATACTGTTAGGGGCTGGTTTAGCACAGCGGGCTAAACAGCTGGCTTGTAATGCAGATCAAAGCCACAGCACGGTTTCAATTCCCGTACTGGCCTCCCTGAACAGGTGCCGGAATGTGGCGACTAGGGGCTTTTCACAGTAACCTCATTGAAGCCTACTTGTAACAATAAGTGATTGTTATTATTATTTACTCTGAGGTATGGGGAATCTGAGAGGGGAATCGTTCTCTGAGCTCCTGTTGCTGTAACGCAGGTTGTAACCCTCTTCCGGACCTGGTGTGTTATTCTCTATGCTGCCTGCCTTTTAAGGATTTTGAAGCCTGGACTACAGCAAGGGTGAACGATGCTACGACCGGTTGGATGGAGGAGACTTGCTTGCAAGGGAAAAAGAAGATCGAGTCTCTCTGCCTGTAGTTGCCACACCTGGGACTCGTACTTGTTACTGGTTGCCTTTCTGCTTACCGGCTAGGAGTGGGACACGGGGCGGATTTTGGCTGCCGGGTTTAAAGTGGAGGAGAATGGACTTACTTTTGCAGTTTTGGACTGGATGGTGTCCAGAAACCGGATGCCAGAACTGCGACAGCAACAGGGCGGTGGCCCCATTAATTGACTATGTGTACTACTTGTATTGATGTTAGTTTTGTTTTATTGTTGGGGGATTGTATGGTTCTTGTTGTATTGATTTTTTTTTTGGGGGGGGGGGACTAGCGACTGGTTGCTCGCCAGTTGTGACCCTCCTGTTTTTGTGCATTGGGGGTTGAGGGGTCCTTCCGGTTCTAGTGATGAGGAGCAGTGTGTTCTCGCTGTCCTCTCTCTCTCTCTCTCTCTCTCTCTCTCTCTCAGCCACACGCTGCCTGTAATTTTCTGGTGGACCGAGCTGCTTGTGGGCGCCTCTCCACCGATGTGGGGCTGGTGCTGGATCCGGGGGAAAGGGGGGGGACGTTGTTGTGTTTCTTGTGGTTGCTCTATATTCTGTCTTGTTTTTTTTTTGTAAAAGAAGCTCTCTCTCACTCTCTCCCACGCCATGCCTGTATTGGTGTGTCCTTTTCCAGTGGTCTGTGTTGCTCATTTGGTGCCTTTCCACTGATATGGGGCTACTGTTAGGGCAGGGCATTGGTGTGTCCTTTTCCGGTGGTCAAATATAGTGTCGCTCATTTTGGCGTGAGGCTACCAGGGGAGGGGATGGTGTGCAGTGGGCGTGTGCTGGCTTGAGAGCTGGTGGTTTTGTTTTCTTTGGTGTCCTGCCATCGCCTTTAGCACATTACTGATTCTCGTGACTGTTTTTAGTACGTTGCTAATTCTTTTGTATTCTTGAGTTGTCAATGAACTTGGGGACGGAAGTGGGTTGGGGACTCTGGAAGGCCAACTCTGCGCAAGGCTCAGCCTCATGCTGTTCAAAGTGGTGAACAGAATTCACCTCACCAGAACCCAAATGAACAGGTTCTTTCTGGAGATGGGGGACATATGGGAACGATGCCAGGGAGGCCCAGCCAACCATGTCCACATGTTCTGGGCCTGCAGTCTTCGGGGTATGGATCAGCCAGAACTGCATATGGGGAAAAGGGCCAACGCCCTGGTTTTTGCTTCCCTAATCGCACGCCAGAGAATCCTGCTTGGTTGGCGATTGCAGCATCACCCACAGCTGCAGACTGGTTGGCAGACCTGTCGGACTTTCTCCACCTGGAGAAGATTAAATACACCATCCGAGGGTCGGACGAGGGCTTCCACAAAGAGTATGGGACCATTCATTAGCCTGTTCCAAGACCTGTTTGAGGTCAATAGCGACTGCAAAGAGGGGAGGAGGGGGAGAAGAGGGAGGGAGGAAAAATAAAGGACACACACAAAAGAAAGAAGCAGTGGGGGAAGGAGAGAGAAGGAAATCCAAGGAAATCCCAGACCGTAACATGGAGAAAAAAGGGAGGAGGGAGGGGGCCATGTAGCCCCCCCTCGAAGACAACAACTAAAAACCGCAACAGAAAGAAGCGGAATGAGGTATGTGACGCCCAGGACAGAAGTCAGCACTGAGTGGGAAACTAAGCTACCAACGGAGGAAAGGGAGGGTGGGGGGGGCGGGGGGGTTAGGTAGACGCGGGGAGCATCTGTTGTTATGGGCCAGGATTTAGAGAACCCCAAAGTGTATCATGGAGTTCACCTGACCCACAACGTTTAATAGATTGTGGTATGGGGAGCACATGGCCCACTCTACAGGTGTGGTACAGCAGAAATGGAAAAGTATTTTTTAAAGCAAAACAATGTTTATTCTATGAACTCAAGTTAACCTTTTGGAAACAAACAGTGAACATCTTAGCAACCTTTAATTCAAATACAACTCCCAAAGACTACAACACTAAGTAATCCGTAAGCTAAACTTTTAACATCCATAAGACTTTTAAAAAAACCTTTAAACAGAAGCCCATCAGGTTAAAGTCACTACTGCTATTAGCTTTAAATCACCAGGATCGATTTACAGTCTTTAGATTATAGAGAGAGACTCTAATCCACCTTCTGGCTGTGACTGCAGCTATCCAGCTCTGAAAATGAAACTAAAACACACCCTGCAGCAAACAGCCTAAAACGAAAGTAAAAAGCTGACAGACAGCTCAGCTCCACCCACTCTCTGACATCACTGCAGCAATAAACACCCATTTCTTAAAGGTACTCTCACTACAGATATTTATATACACACCCATTTATAAACACCCATTTCTTAAAGGTACTCTCACATGACACTGTAAAAATCTCTGTAAATAAGAAATGGCTTTATTTGTAAATACAAGGGACATTTGAGCTGTTACTCAGTAAAAAATGGAAAATAGCAATAAAAATATTTTTTTAAATATATATTTGAAGGAGTGGAAGCGGATGCTATACAATCTCTGTCCCTGTACGGGGTTGCAGCATTCCCCAGGAGAGGAAACACCTTTGTAGTATCTACCCAATCAAGCCCCTTCAGAATCTTGCATGTTTCAATCAGCTCATTTCTCAGTTTTCTAAACTCCAATGAGTATAGACCCAACCTGCGCAACATTTCCTCTTAAGCAACACCGCACAAACAAGAAATCAGCCTTGTGAATCTTCTCTGAACTCCTTCCAATGTTAGTATATCATTCCTCAAGGAGACCAAAACTGCACCAGGTGGGATCTCACCAATCTCCAACAAGTTTCCCTACTTTCTCCTCAACCCTCTTTATAATAAAGGCTAACATTCCATTTGCTTTCCTAATTACTTGCTGTACTTCTAAGCTAACCGTTTGTGATTCATGTACAAGGTCATCCAGATGCCTCTGCACTTCAGCATTCTGCAGCCTCTCACCATTTCAATCATATTCTGCTTTTCCATTCTTCCTACCAAATCAAATGACTTTGGGCTAAATTCTTTGCCTTGTGACTCCGCAAACGCAAATGTGATTGGGCGGAGAATCAGGCGCCCGGCCAAACTCGAGGTCTGAAATGCCAGATACCCTTAGACAAGGAATTTACAATCCTACCCGCACTGCAAGATATTACAGCCCCATCGAAGTAAATGGCAGTTTAAATGGCCCGCCGCATCTGCCGGTGGTGTGGGGGGTGAAACATGCTGTTGTGGGGTCATAAAATCCTGGCTTTGAATGTTCAACTCCCAGCCATGGTCACCTTGCAACCATGTTATCTGTAATGGCTATCTTATCTTAATCATGCATTTGTTACTTATGTTAATATGGATCACTCGTCCATTTCTGGTACTGCAGTGGAGGCTGTGGGCACTGACCACTCTGGTGTTTTCCTTCCATGCAGGCTTGGTCATCCCCGAGGTACAGGATGCCCTTCCTGGTCTCCACTGCATTGAGCAGTATCGTAAGGGAAATGTCGCTGAATCTGGGGGCCAGATCTCCCTAGTATCTGGGGAACCAGCTCCTCCTTCCACAGTGGCTTCATGACAAAGAAGTTGATGTCTCGGCGCATTTTAAATACTGCACCCAGATTTGGTGGCGTGTCACCAAGCCCACCCCACTGCACTAAATGCCCGGAAACCACCAATTGCATAATTAATGAGCCGATGCAATTTGACACAAAGTCCGAGCATGCTCTGAGACGTGAAGCACTCTTGGTTCCCAGTACAGCCACAGGACTTAGACCTTGAAGGAAAATTACAGGCCACAGACCTTTCAACTGCAATTTATTCGAGTTTACAGGTTGACGCTTTATTTGACTTCAACATTCTTGCAAAACGACCTGCTGCATTTTAGCCTAGAGTACCTAGCTAGATGGGCCAAACCGTAAGCAATTCTGTTGGCTTTTATTTTAACTTCCCTTCCTTAAGAATGGAAGTATGCAGGTGAGTAATTAAAACTGAGGTGGAGACTTACCCACTCCTATCAGCCTAACCGGTGCAACTCCTGATCGGGCACACTGCTGCTTTGCTGCATTCCCACCTGGTAGTAAGATTCAAAGCCATTGAGTTGGAAACATCCATTTGATTTGTTTTTAGATGGCTGAAAGGCAGGCTGACACAACTGTTGATTATGATATATTCAAGCTAATTTAAAAATACTCATTATGACTAAAAATAACAATAACAATGGTGTCGTTTTGAACTTACATTACAAAGACTTTAAACATGTCGAATGTAATACTTGAACTGATACGAGGGTTCAGATTGAATCGAATATGTAATGACATGGAGAATGCATAAAAATAAAACATTCTCAAACTAAGTTTACTGAACTCTGTTTAAAAATCACAAGGATATGAATAGCAGACGGATAGCTGCATCATGCAGCACCAATCATGGAAAAACAAAATTTACAAACTGATTTCTTTCAATTCAGTTGTGTCCTCATTTTAAATATACAGAAGCTGAATCCTCCCAATCCACTTCATATTTTACCTTTAAACTACAGGACAACTGGCCTCTTTCATCCAGTTTCCTGTTCTACTTTAGAACAGGAGATCAAAGGCTTACACATTGAGTTGTCTGACTAATATCCAGAAAGCTGAATAGTCCCCAACTGTGTCCATCTAATTCTTTACTTTAGCCCACAGAAAACTGCTCTTTTTCACCCAGGAATCCAGCCTTTAACCCAATCACAGAAAACAGGGACTTCTCCTCCAGCTCTCTGCTTCCCATCGAATCCCTATAGTGCAGAAGGAGGCCATTTGGCCCATTAGTGCTGTACCAACCCTCTGGAAAAGTACCCTACCTAGGCCCGCTCCCCCACCCTGTTCCTGTAATCCCACCTAACCTGCACATCTTTGGACCGTGGGAAGAAACCGAAGCACCGGGAGGAAATACACGCAGACACAGGGTAAACGTGCAAACTCCACACAAACAGTCATCCAAGACTGGAATAGAACCCGGGTCCCTGGTGCTGTGATGCAGCTGTGCTAACCATGTTGCCACCATCCCCATCAGAACCAGGAGACCCACACAACCAGGAGAAGCATTACATGTTCACTGAATGACACTCACAAGCTTTTGTCACACCCAGCTCAGCTGGTTCCTTGTCATCCCTGTTTACACCTGGAGTGCTGGAGACATCCTTCTGACTTGTAGCCAACATCCAGTGAAGGAAAAAGGAAGTATACACCCTTCGTATACCCCACTGTACATGTGCTCGAAACAGTGGTAATTAGGTATTGGTTACACCCTGCATGGTCACCTCTGTGAGTGATGAAAGGTGATGTCACCCCTCACAGAGAGAATCCCTGTGAACTGTTTCAGAATGCCCTTTTAGACTATTACAAGACCCCCAAAACAATTCACATGTCTGTAAGGCATCATCCAGGTGATTCTTCACACTGTTTCAAGGGTTCTCACTCCCCTGGTCAGGATTACCTATGAAATTAGAAGAAGTTTCAAAATTCCTGGAATTAGATTTTTCCTGTCAGTGTCTTTATAATAATAGATATTGGTATCATTGTCAGACTTCCTGACCTAACCACAATGTTTCTAAACATTTAGGAGTTAAGTGCTTTCACTTCTACTTTTTCTCAGAAGAAAGCACTTAACTGCTTTTGATGTGATCAAGAGCTGTTAATCATAGCTAGATGTTTTATAAACATTGTAGTTTGGTTCACAGCAGGCTACTTGAGATGCATTAAAGCATAACGGGAAATGCAAATAAATAATCCTGATATCTGGCTGTCTGGAAGCTGTCAATTACAACCTACTAAAAGCTATTTCTCTTTGAAGTCAATATAAAATTTGCAGATCAAAGGATCTGAGGGGGTTTAAAGCCTTGCGGTGTGGTTTTGGCTTTCTTTGATGTAATAGCTGCTGCTTTCCAGTCATCTGTCTGAGGCTCAAAACAGTGGTGTTTTGGGACAGATGAGGGGAAAATCAGTGATTTTTAGACTGTTTCTGCCTGGAGTGCTCTTTAACTTCCAACAATAATTGATAATTGGTAATTGATGGAGGGGGAGTGGCGTCTATGTTATGGGAGTTCTCATATATGGGGTACCTCTGTTAAGGGGGTTCTGTAATATGAGGGTCTCTGATATGGGAGGTTTCTTTGTTATGGGGGTCTCTGATAAGGGGGTCCTCTGTTATGGGGAGTGTCACTGATATGAGGGGTGTCTGGTGGGGGGCCTCTGATATGGGGGGGTAGTTAATATGTGGAATCTCTGGTTGGGATCTCTGGCGTGGGTCTCTGGTGGGGGTTTCTGGTGGGGGTTTCTGATGGAGGTTCTGGTGGGAGTCTCTGGTGTGGGGTCTCAGGTGAGTAGTTGGGGGGTCGGATCACCCTTATACTTGTACACTGTTGGGCAGGGTGACCCAGTGGGGAAGGATGGATGCCTGACCCATCTGCAGGGGGACAGAATTTGTGTTGCGGGAGGGAGGGGGGCCATCCTGGACCTCACTATCTGGCCGCCCACTCAGAATGGGGTCCCGATAGTGTGCTTTGGAATGGAATCCTTTGCGATCCGCACTATGCATAAGTTTGCATGGCTGGGGAGTGAATTGCTTGTGGGCGCCAGTGGAAATCAGTAGCGATTCAGCTCTAGCAGGAGAACATTGAGCTGTATTCTCCGATTGCCGACTCCAAAATCGCATTCGACGATTGGCCTGAGACTCCGTTTTGACGCCGAGATCACGGGCGGTGCCATTTTTCGGATGCTCCACCCCTCCAAACGGCGCATTCGCTGAGTACGCTGTACACCGTTGGGACGGCCTCAAGACATCACCTGAAGGCCCTCCCCCGATGCTTCGCCCCCGATGGGCTGACTTCCCGATGGCGTGGATCACTTGTGGTCTGAGGTTTTGCCAAACTCGCGAGGTGGCTTTGGACAGTGTCCAGCACCGCCACAGTCGGATGGTGGCGGGGGGGAGACACCATTCCGCTGGCTGGAGGGCTTCGGCGGGGGCTGGGGGGACTGATGGGGGGTGGTCCGGTGTGGCGAAGGGGCTTACAGGGGGGCACTATCTGACAGGCTGGGTCCACGCGTGTCCGGCGCCACATTGTACGTCACGCCGTGCACATGCATGGCCACAGACCTGGCAATTCTCTGTCCGTATCTGCAGGTAAAGCCAGGGTCTTTATGTGGTGCTGCTGCTAGCCCCCCACCAAGCGGAGTATTGGTGTGGGGGCGCCGCCGACATTTTGGTCGTAATGACCAAATTAATACATGGGGCTGAATTCTCCGCCGGCGTGATTCTCCATTTTGCCGGCAGCCCGGGGGTTTCCCGACGGCGTGAGGCTGCCCCACAATGGGAAACCCCATTGACCAGCTTGCCAAAAGGAGAATCCCGACGGCATGCCGAACCAGAATTCTGGTGCTGTAGGACGGAGAAACCCGCCCATACTCCGGACATAGCCTCAAAATCAGAGAATCCAGCCCATAGTCTCCCGAACAGAGAATCCAGCCCCCAGCTTGAGCTCCTTTACTGGGCTATTACTCATAAATACATCAAGAAATACTGTTAAATATACAAGGGAAAACCAATTACATTTTAAAATGCTTACAGTTCAGCTGTTTCATGTATATTTGTAATTATGCAAGTGTCATGTGAGAGTACCTTTAAGAAATGGGTGTTTATAAATGGGGGTGTATACAAATATCTGTAGTGAGAGTACCTTTAAGAAATGGGTGTTTATTACTGCAGTGATGTCCGAGAGTGGGTGGAGCTGGGCAGTCTGTCAGCTTTTTACTTTTGTTTTAGGCTGTTTGCTGCAGGATGTGTTTTAGTTTCGTTTTCAGAGCTGGATAGCTGCAGTCACAGCCAGAAATGTATTAGTCTCTCTCTCTGACTTCTAAAGACTGTAAATCGATCCTTTGGTGATTTAAAACTAATAACTGCTCTCATGGCTGCTCACCTGATGTGCTTCTGTTAAAATTTCTTTTTTAAGTCTGATGGATGTTAAAAGGACAGTTTAAGGATTACTTAGTGTTATATTCTTTGGGGTTGTATTTGAATTAATGGTTGCTAAGATGTTCCTTGTATATTTTAAAAAGGTTAACTTGAGTTCATAGAATAAACATTGTTTTGCTTTAAAAATTACCTATCCATTTCTGCTGTACCACACCTGTAGAGTGGGCCATGTGCTCCCCATTCCACAATCTATTAAAAGTTGTGGGTCAGGTGAACTCCATGATACACTTTGCGGTTCTCTAAACCCTGGCCCATAACACAAGTGAGTTTGATGAACCAAAAAATGAAAAAACCAGTGCAATTCTGAGTGCAATTTGTATCCAGATTGCTGATTTGCAGCAAAATAACTCATATTCCTCTGTATTCTCAGGTACTGCAGCACAAGGATCCGATGGAGCACCGACTACTGGTGAGTGAGCCCAAAGTCAACTTTTTCACCGGCACAGGTGGCACTTTTTAATGGACTGCATATTGTTCATGGGGAGTTCAAGACCATTTTACACTTTGAATTCAGATGATTTGCACAAACATTAGTGGTTCATGATATCAATGAAACACATATCTCATTTTTAAATAGTAGCTACACTGCAGTAATCACACTGAGGGATTTACTCTTGAAGACAATGGATGACTATTCAGGATGGTTCTGTTTCAAAACTAACCACCTGAAAGCATCTGTGCTGGGCCTATTGCTCTTTACTGTAATTATTTACCTAAATGTAGGTGCTGGTACAGTATACAAATTTGCAGACAATGCTATTATTTGTATGATTCTCAGGATGTAGGCGATGTTCAATCACTTCCGTAGATCTTGATATTTTGAGACATGGGGTTTATAGCTGCCAAATTGTGTTTAATTTGGAGAAGTGTAGTGCTATGCATGTAAGAAAGACATATGCTCAACATACATACACAAAACTGGGACAAATATTAAAGAAGATGAAGAAAGAAGGAGACCTGAGTATTCTAGTGCATAGGTCTCCAATGCTTCGTGAGCAATGCAGTGAAACGATATCTAGAGTGAATAAGCTGTGAGTGCATTCATAATGCAACATTTCCAAGTTTGCTGATGACACAAAACAGTGCAATTGTGAGGCATGAGGAAGATGGAAGGAGGCTTCAAAGTGATTTAAACAAGTTGAGTGAGTGGGCAAACACACGACAGATGCAGTACAATACGGCTGAATGTGAAGTTATATACTTTGGTGTGAAAAACAGCAAGGAAGGGTATTATTTAAATGGTGATATACTGGGACGTGTGGATGAACAAAGGGATCTGGGTGTCCTTGTGCACCAGCCACTGAAAATGGAGAGGCAGGTGCAGCAAGCAATTAGGAAGGCAAATGGTATGTTGGCCTTCCTAATTGCTGGGCAGCATGATAGCATAGTGGTTAGCACAGTTGCTTCACAGCTCCAGGGTCCCAGGTTCGATTCCCGGCTGGGTCACTGTCCGTGCGGAGTGTGCATGTTCTCCCCATGTCTGCATGGGTTTCCTCCGGTTTCCTCCCACATTCCAAAATGTGCGGGTTAGGTGGATTGGCCATGCTAAATTGCCCTTGGTGTCCAAAAAATGTTAAGTGGGGGTTACTGGGTTACAGGGATAGGGTAGATACGTGGGCTTCAGTCGGGTGCTCCTTGTAAGGGCCGGTGCAGACTCGATGGGCCGAAAGGCCTCCTTCTGCACTATAAATTCCATGATTCTATGATTCATTGCAAGAGGATTTGAGTTCAGAAGTAAGGATGACTTACTGCAGTTATACAGGGACTTGGTGAGACCACACCTGGAGTATTTAATTTTGATCTCCATACCTAAGAAAAGATGTACTTGCCATAGAGGGAGTGCAGCAGAGGGTTACTAGGCAAATACTGAGGTTGGCAGGGCTGTCCTTTGAGGAGGGATTGGTTTGACTGGGCCTGTATTCACGAGACTTTAGAAGGACGGGAGGAGATCTGATTAAAACTGTGATAACCCTCTCGAGACCTATGGGGAGGGACCAATTAGCCTCCCCTTAAGTCTCGTGAAATACGAGCTCTCTTGCTGAGGTATGGGGGTCCATCAGCGAGGTAATTGAATACGGACGTAAAAGCCGGCCCATATAGGTGCTTGGGCAGAGAGGTCCTGACTGGGACCCCGATTGTGACCTGTAAATAGTTTGCTTTAACAATAAATTATTTTTGTTACACTCTCAAACCTGACTCCTCTGTGACCATAAAATTGGCGATGAGGGTGACGTGGAGCTATAGTCAGCGCAGCTAATCATTTGGAGCGCAGCCATCTCCTCTTTGTACCAGAATAAGGTTTGCAACATTTCAAATATGCCTCTCTTTGGACCACTTGCTGCGTTCAACGCGAGCATAGAGGATTGGTCGCAATACACAGAGCGTATGCGTTATTTCTTTAAGGCTAATGCTATAGTCTCAGATGAGAGACAGACAGTGATCCTTCTGACCGTCTATGGGACCCCCATTTTCGGCATTATAAAAAGCCTGATGTACCCAGCAGCCCCGGACTCCAAGACATTCAAAGAGCTGGTGACATTGGTGGTGAAGTACTATGACCTCAAGCCTTTGATCATAGTACAGCGGTACCGTTTCAATATGGCTGAGAGTCCCCAGGGGAGCCTGTTACTGAGTTATCGACATGTTTATGAAAATTAGTGGAATTCTGCGACTATGGCCCATCTATTCTTGAGATCCTGCGGGACCGAATGGTATGTGGAGCGAACAACATAGCGATCCAACGGAAGCTGCCAGCAGAACCATTGTTGGATCTTAAAAAAGCAGTAGAGATCTCCCTTTCATGGGAAAGTGTGGAGAAGGGAGTTCAGGAACTACAGGGAACATCAAGGATGGAGGTCAGCAGCGTGGGGCGAGCACCCTTTCGGGGTAAGGCACCCCTCGGTACTCCAACCTGGCCCGAGCACCACCGAGGCCAAGTCTGTGGGCCGAGGGCTGCAAAAGCCAGGCAGGACTCCTCCCCGAATTGGGAGAGGATGACACCAGACGATGCGCCGCTTGTGGTCAGAGCAGCCACAGGGAAATAAAACTCCAGAGCAGACAGCCGACACGCCGCCCTGCCCGAGGCAGACACCAACCCAGATCCTGGACCTTCCACATGGACCAACCTGAGGATTAAGACTGCATGCAATTGAACTGCATCACGGTGCCAATAGTTGCACCCATTTGGATCACAGTTTGGGTGAACGGATACCCCCTTGGGATAGAGTAGACATGGGAGCTGCAGGAAGTGAACATTCGCCAAAATTAGGACCAGGTTGCAAAGGTTGAGTCTGAGGGACACAGAAGCGAGACTGGTGACCTATACTGGGGAACCCTTCACCGTAGCAGGGACAACGATAGCCCCGGTGACCTGTGGACAGTAATCCATTCGGCTGCCATTGATTATTGTAAAGGGCCCTGTACCGAGCTTATTGGGTTGCGATTGGCTGCAATGCCTCAATCAAGACTGGCAGCAGAATGTTCGGATGGGCATCGGAGGACTCTACGAGGTGTTGGAAAGTACCCTGAGGTTTTCCAAGCAGTTTGGGGTAAAATCAAGGGAGTCATGGCCAAAATACAAGTGGGCCCTGATGCACAGCCAAGTACTTCCGGGTCTGCCTAGACCCCAACACACTATTGACGGAAGTCTGGATTTGGAGCTCAACTATCCAGAAGACCTTGGGGTCATCCGGTTTGCCAATTGGGCAGCACTGGTAGTCCCGTACTTAAGCCAAACAAAACAACTCGACAGGTGAATATAAGTTGACTGTGAATAAAACCTCCCATTTGGACCGGTACCCATGCCACGAATTGAAGATTGGTTGGAGCACATTCATTTGTTAAGCTGGCACTGAACTCTGAGTCCAGGCATTATGCCACCATTAATAACACAGGGGCCTTTATGCGTATATTTACGAGGTGTTTCCCTCCGTCCAGGAGAAGGTTGCCCATAACCGCAGAGCAGCGGGCCAAGGCGTGGTCAGTGGCCTCAAGGAAGGTGCAGTCACCAGGGTGGAGGACCGCATCGGGCGAGGAAGTGAGACCCCGCTAAGTTGCAGTTCCCCAGGGCACGTGTCACCCCTCACACCACCCACACACCCACCACTACCTGTACTCTCACACCCACACCACCCTCACCCCACACCACCTTCACACCACACCCACATCACCCCTGCTCCACCTCCAGTACCCCTACTCCCCCCTTCCAAACTCAGCCCCACAACTCCAGGCCCGCTTTCTAATCATGCTCCTTGTCTTGTGTCTTGCAGGACCTGCTGGTGATGGGAGAGCCCTTCTGGTGCCCCCAGCCCCCGACCCCAGCCACAGCCAGAACCCCAGGCGCTGACCAGCGAAGATGACACTGACATGGACACGAGCCACAGACCCGAGACCCAGGACACCACGGAGCTTAAGACCGAGAATGACACTGATTTCCCATCACAGTAGCTCCAACACCCCCCACCATCCTAGAGACACTCGCCTCAGTTGGGCATGTTTGTGAAGAGGCTCCTGCGGCACACTCTTCTAGGCACGACTCACACGCTCCGGTACAGCAGGTAGGGCAGCACGGTAGCATTGTGGATAGCACAATTGCTTCACAGCTCCAGGGTCCCAGGTTCAATTCCCCGCTGGGTCACTGTCTGTGCGGAGTCTGCACATCCTCCCCGTGTGTGCGTGGGTTTCCTCCGGGTGCTCCGGTTTCCTCCCACAGTCCAAAGATGTGCAGGTTAGGTGGATTGGCCATGATAAATTGCCCTTAGTGTCCAAAATTGCCCTTAGTGTTGGGTGGGGTTACTGGGTTATGGGGATAGGGTGGAGGTGTTGACCTTGGGTAGGGTCTCTTTCCAAGAGCCGGTGCAGACTCGACGGCCCGAATGGCCTCCTTCTGCACTGTAAATTCTATGATAATCTAGGTGGAGGTAGGAACACCCGAGGGCAGACGGTCCGAGGGCAGGCTGACCCCAGGGGCTAGCTGCTGTCTTGACAGGTTTTGGGCTTCTGAAACGGATAATCCCATCGACCATGGAGATGCACTCGCTTAGCCAGGGACTACATGAGGGGTTGTCGGCATCCAACACCTGCAGGCCCAGGTGAAGGAGTAGAACCGCATGCAGGAGCAGGAGGTGATGCTGGCCATGCATGCCACAGGCCAACACTGCATGTGTGGCGTCCGCGCTGGAGGCCTTGTATTCGAAGGCTTCGGCCAAGTATCAGCATGTCCAAGGCCTGGGGCATTCTGTGCAGGCGCTGGCCAACCCAGGACCCGCACTGCGTAGTGCGGAAGGTACGTATCACAGAGCAGGTTGCAGGCAGGGTTGTGGGGATGGGATGGGCTGTCCGTGCCCCTGGCCAGTCCCCCCACCCCCAGTCGGTGAATTTTGAGGCGATCAGAGTTTCCCGTGTACGTTGGTCCTGGCGCACACGTTGTGCGGCCTCCCATGCCTGCCCGGGCCCCATGTCCTTCCCATATCGCCCTCCCCCCACGTCCTCCTTGTCAGACATGTTCTGGCATTCATCCGCCTCCTCCAGCACGTCACCCCTCTGCTGTGCAATATTGTGGAGGACGCACCTGAACCGCGTCTTCAGGATGCCGAAGCACCACTCGATCACGCTCCTGGTCGCTGAATGGGTGTTGTTGTAGCGGGTCTCCTTGTTGGTCTGTGGCCTCTGGATAGGGGTCATCAGCCACGACTGCAGTAGATAACCCCTGTCATCCAAGAGCCAGCCCCCCAGTCGGTGGGGGGACTTCTCAAAAATGTCAGGAAACATCGAGTGTGCCAGGATGAAGGCATCGTGCACACTGCCCGGGTATTCACTTGAGTGGAACCCCTTTCCATTTGTGAAGACCGGCCTGTCATCTGCAGGTTCTCGCAAGGGGACATGCATCCCGTCGATCACCCCCTGGACCCGGGGCATCTCGGTTATGGTGGCTGCCCGAGCATCCTGGTTGGCTTGGCCCACATTGAAATGGATATATTGTGCCGACTGTGCATACAGGGCCTCCGTGATGATGCAAATGCACCTGTGCACCGAGGTCTGTGAGATCTCGGACAGGTCCCCACTCGCTGCCTGGAAGGGTCCTGTTGTGTAGAAGTTCAGGGTGACCGTCACCCTGATGACCACCAGGAGTGGGTGTCCTCCCCCATTTCCCCGCAGTGCCAGTTGTGCCATGATCTAGCAGATATGTTGCACTGCCCCCCCGCTCAGCCGGAGTCTTCGACGGCATGCCCGTACCGGCATGTCCTCGAATGACAGGTGCTGCCAGGACACACGAGGCCTCATGCGGCACCTCCTCCTCCTCAGCCTGTTGGGTGGCCGGCTCTCCATCCTGAGCGGTTGCCTCCTGTTCCTCTGGGGCACATTCCGCTGCTGCAGCTTCCTCCTCCTTGAGCAGCTCCAGCTCGTACAGCCTCAGTACAACTCCCAGGACCGCAGCGACTAGGAGGAAGGCCACCATTGTTTGTTGAATTACAATATCTATTATCTGCAGGGGTGAAAGGCCAACATGTTAGCATGGTGCACACCCGCTGCCCAACAAGGTCTAATGGGCTGCACGGTGGCTGGCACTATGGGGGCCTCTAGCCCTGGAACCCATCCCTGCTGCTTGGGATAATGTCAGCTGGCGCAACCCATGCCAGTGCGCTGCACTCTGCAGCCCCTGTCTAGCGACCCCCTGCTGCATGATGCCCCGCCGGAGGGTGGCAGCCGGTTGGGTGGGGGGGGTGGTATGGTGGTGGCGGAGGCTGGCGTGCAGAGGTGGTGGGGTGGGAGAGTGGGGGCTGGGGTGTGGAGGTGGGTGCCGGTGACACTCTGTGGAACCAGGGGCCAAGGTGGGTGGGGTCAGTGGGGTGCGCAGAAAGATGGCTGCCTTGCAGGCCATGGCAATGGCGGTCCGTGCCTGGACACCGCCCCAGTCCCATGGGGAGTCACCCTGGCCCTGCAGGCACCCCCCACCCCCACCCCCTCCACCCTAGCCAGCCCGGCCAGTATCAGGACTGGCAGCCCACGGTCGCGCCTCTCCATGTGCCACCTCCGGCCAAAGTTTTTCAGGATCCCACACACATCTTGATTAATTTTAATTCCCCTCAACGTCAGCTAGAGGGAAGCAGACTCAAAGACATGCAGCTACCTTTTCTGAAAGCTCACCTGATGGAACGAAATCAACCAACATTATTACCTGACAACGAGTCTTTAACTAGATTGCAATTTTTCTAGAAATTACAACAGTCCAGGTGAAACTCCTCAGGAAATAATAGCCCACCATAAGGGAACAGAAGTCGAGTTCATGAGTCTACTAGAAGACTGGTTTTGACAATATAAGGTTTGAGTATGCACATATTTATTATAATAAGAAAGCATGAATTGTTAGATTCAGAACAGATCTGAAGCCAAATTGAACAGTCCAAAGAATCTGAAATTCTTCAATAATTAAATAAAATTAAAATGCTACGAATGATGGAAATCAGAAATAAGTACAGAAAATGCTGAAAATACTCAGCAAGTGTGCAGTATCTTTGAAGAGAGAAACAGCGAACGTTTCGAATTGGTATTGGTATGGTGCCCGACCTGCTGAATGTTTCCAGCATTTTCTGTTTTTATTTCTGAAATTATTCAAGTTTGGGTTGAGATATTTATAATGAATTTTGGGGTGCCTGTGGCGTGGGGGCACTCTTTTCCTTCCGCCTTCGCCATGGTCTCCACCATGGTGGAGGCGGAAGAGACCCCCTCCACTGCGCATGCGCGAGGATGCCGTGAGATGCCGCTGACGCACCCGCGCATGCGCTGCCCGGCAATATCATTTCCGCGTCAGCTGGCGGGGCACCAAAGGCCTTTCCCGCCAGCTGGCGGGGCTGAAATCAATCCGGCGCGGGCCTAGTCCCTCAAGGTTAGGATTTGGCCGCTCAAGATGCGGAGGATTCCGCACCTTTGGGGCAGCGCGATGCCGGACTGATTTGCGCCGTTTTTGGCGCCGGTCGGCGGACATCACGCCGACGACGGAGAATTTCGCCCCCAATATTTGGTCAAAGGCCACCTGTTATAATGAGGGTGCCTGTACCATGTCGGAGAAATGTTATTTTGAATTTATTCCAGAAAATTGGACCTTGGATAACAGCCATGTTGGTCAATTTTGTTTAATTGATGTACAGTGTCCAGCAAGATCATGAGACCCGAGGCCCAGTATTCGTTTAGCTGATTACAGTTTTAATTATCAGGGCCAGCATTGTATGTTCATGTGCCAGTGTAGTAGCAGGAACCATAGATTATTAGTTTGAATATGTGTATATTTCTTAACAGTGAATCCATATCATTGTGAAGGGACCAAATGAGAAAATGCTGGAAAATCTCAGCAGGTCTGCCAGCATCTAAAGGGAGAGAAAAGAGCTAACGCTTCGAGTCCAGATGACCCTTTGTCAAAGCTAAAAGACATAGAAAGTGGGAGATATTTATGCTGTAGGGTGAGAGAATGAGAGATAAATCATAGCCAAAGAAACCAGGCGAAAAGAGTGCTAAATGCAGTTCCCAGAGAGAATAAAAGATGTGAAAGGCCAAACAGCAGAGAAACTAAAATCAGAGGGTGAACTGTGACAGATGTAGATGTGGGGGAGGGTAACATGGGTGGAAGAGAGGTAAAATGAGAAAAAGGGAGGAAAGGGGGGAAAAGGTAAGGAAAGGGGGGATAAGATAGAGCGGAAAAAATATATATCAAGAAAGACAAGAAAGAAATAAAAGGTAGGAAGACAGTTAAAATTAAATGGAATGAAAACAAAGGGGTCGAGGTGGGTTGGAGCTAATCATCTGAAGTTGTTGAATTCGATGTTGAGACCTGAAGGCTGTAGCGTGCCTAACCGGAAGATGAGATGTTGTTCATCCAGTTTGCATTGATCTTCACTCGAACATTGCAACAGGCCAAGGACAGACATGTGTGCATAGGTTCAGGGTCTTGTGGTAGAAACGGGAAGGTCAGGGTCCTGAATGCGCACAGAGGCTAGCAACGGGAAGGTCAGGGTCCTGAATGCGCACAGAGGCTAGCAACGGGAAGGTCAGGGTCCTGAATGCGCACAGAGGCTAGCAACAGGAAGGCCAGGGTCCTGAATGCGCACAGAGGCTAGCAACGGGAAGGTCAGGGTCCTGAATGCGCACAGAGGCTAGCAACGGGAAGGTCAGGGTCCTGAATGCGCACAGAGGCTAGCAACGGGAAGGTCAGGGTCCTGAATGCGCACAGAGGCTAGCAACGGGAAGGTCAGGGTCCTGAATGCGCACAGAGGCTAGCAACAGTAAGGTCAGGGTCCTGAATGCGCACAGAGGCTAGCAACGGGAAGGTCAGGGTCCTGAATGCGCACAGAGGCTAGCAACAGTAAGGTCAGGGTCCTGAATGCGCACAGAGGCTAGCAACGGGAAGGTCAGGGTCCATTCCATTTCTGAGCATCCTACCGAGGGCCACTCCCCCACCCTATCCGCATAACACCACCTAACCTGCACATCTTTGGACTGTGGGAGGAAACCGGGGGACCCGGAGGAAACGCTCGCAGACACGGGGAGAAAGTGCAAACTCCACACAGACAGTCACCCGAGGCCGGAATTGAACCTGGGACACTGGAGCTGTGAGGCAGCAGTGCTAACCACAGTACCACCATGCTGCCGTAGTTGTGTTTTTTCCTTTTAATGGAACATATTTTTGTTCAACATTTTGAATTGTTACTTAAAATGTTCCCGTGGTTTATTTACTGCCATACCTTTTACCAATCTACCTTGGCCAGCTCTCCTGTATACCTCAGTAATTGGCTTTCTTTAAGTGGCTTTCTTTAAGTTTAAGAATTTTGGTTTGGACTCGAGGATGTCATTCTCAAATGTAATATGGAATTCAATTTTATTATTATCACTGATTGTGTTATGATCCTCACAGAGTTACACTGTTGTCATTGACCACAGTGGTTATCTGATCCAACTCTCTCTCTGGAGACCCTCCTGGGCCCTTGTGCCTAGAGAACATCTCTCTTTCGGTTCAGCTACTGCATGGAGCCCTCTAGTGCATTTCCAAACCATGGAGTATGTTCTTTACACTTTTGCACTATTAATCAGTGTTCTCCCTGCTCACAATGTCTTCTGAGGTGAGCAATCGCACAAAACATGCAACCATCTTTAAACTAGCATGAAGTTTGCATGTTGGCCTGCAATTGAAGGCACAGCTTGGGTTAATCATGCACTCCAACCCCGTTCCTATTTTCAGGCTCTGATCCAATTTTCTCCCAATGTCTTCTGTGGGAGAGAATACATGCAGTCTAGGATATGTTGAAATGGTCAAGGACAATGTCTGCACATTCCAGAATGAGAATTTGTGGGAATCCTTCCTGTCCTAGCACTGAACAAAGTCCTCCACATTCAATGTAGACTAAATGGTAGCCAAATTCATGATGATAGTTCACATTTGTGAGTAGTGTTTAATGGTCACTATTTAAAAGTAAAGTTGCTGTAAAGTCCCAGGCGAGCAACAACTCAGATGCGATGCCGGTTTAGGAAAACATTATATGCTCCTACTCCCCAAAGGGTCTCCCATGCCCGGCCACACTCAGGCCAGAGTATTTATGTCCCGGGGTCCCCGAGGACTCAATAAATACTCAAATTGGTTTACTATCCCCTCATCTGAGGAGGTCATACTCAGGTGAGGCAATGGTGCACCTGAGGGTGCAGACCCATGACCTTGGGTTGGGTGATAATAGTTGACCATAGGCTGCTTTCCCCTTTGAGGGGGAGAGCTGACTGGTGGCAATTTAACCTGAGGATCACCACACCTCAGGCAAGGGGCAAGGTTGACAAGACAGGGTCTTCATGAATAACCTCAGCCAGAATGGGAATTGAACCCGCACTGTTAGCCTTATTCTGCACCACGAACCAATTGTCCAGCCAACTGAGCTAAACTGGCCCCCGGTCACTATTTACCTCAGCAGCAATCCTGATCACATTATATTTTGCAGATTGATGAAAACGCCAATTAAAGTTCACAAAGCTAAAGGGCAGCAAATGATATTGCTAAGCAACAGCATACCAAAAAGATAAGGGAATAATGTATTTAATAATGCCATAGATTGACAGGGCAATCAGTCCAAATAACTGCAAATATTATTCTGAGTGAACAAGAACTTTATACTGAATAGAAACTGAGCACTTTCAGATATTATTTAATACCACACTACAGAGGCAGAATTGTCAATGCAGTTTGTAAATTCAGATTAAAACAAGCTCAATGTAGCAAATAGTGGGTATTAGAACAATGTACCCTGAGAGAAACTTTAAGAAGAAAAGAGAGATTTGCACCTTTCACAACATCAAGAAATCCCAAAGCACTTGAAAGCCAATGAAGTAATTTTGAAGGGTTATCTTTGTTGTAATCTCTGCACAGCAAACTTCCAGAAACATCAATATGATAATGATTAGATCATTACTAATCTCGTTGTTAATAATTGTTAAAGCGCAGCACGGTAGTATAGTGGTTAGCACTGCTGCTTTGCAGCTCCAGGTTCCGAGGTTCGATTCCCGGCTTGGGTCACTGTCTGTGCGGAGTCTGCACATTCTCCCTGTGTATGAGTAGGTTTCCTCCGGGTGCTCCGGTTTCCTCCCACAGTCCAAAGATGTGCGGGTTAGGTGGATTGGTCATGCTAAATTGCCCTTAGTGTCCAAAATGGTTAAGTGGGGTTACGGGGATAGGGTGGAGGTGGGCTTGAGTAGGGTGCTCTTTCCAAGGCCTAGTGCAGACTTGGTGGGCTGAATGGCCTCCTTCTGCACTGTAAATTCTATGATCTATGACGTTCATGAAGAGATATATATTGGTGTGCCTCTCAGGGAGAATGCCCCTTCTTTTCAAAACAGTCCCACAGGACCTTTTATGTCCATCTGAGAGGTCACAGGGTTACTGATTAGTGTTTCAGGCAGAAATCAGCACCTTTGAGGATTAACCCTGAATTTTGTGCCCAAGTCTCTGTAGTGAGCTTTGAACCCACAATCTTCTGATTCCGCGGGGAGAGTGCTATAACTGAACCATGATTGACAGCTTTAAAAAGCATTAGTAATCGTAGAACAATTTCTGTTTGTATCACTGGGCTCAATTTTCAAGTCTAAAAAAACCTCAAATTGGTTTCCTATCCCAGTAGCCAGAAAGCTCTCCACTTACTTCTCAGCAGGTTTATATTCTCCCAGTCTGAGTTTGAATCTTGATCATTTCAGTTCCACCAGCATGGCTTGTGCTGAGCTTTCCCAATACCAGCTACATGGATGTTGTGGGTTTTGAAACCTTGAAAAGTGGTTTGTGAAATCAACAGCGATACAAAAAGACTTTGTTCACATCACTCTCTCACCCACAGATGTCAGTTTACCCGGGGGAAATGATCTACTCACCACAGGAAGTTGCAAATTATCAATGGTTAACAATAAAATATTTCAGATGACTTCACAATTCATTACCCCTCATGCCCTTTGATAGCTCCAAATATAACTTTATAGCATCTCAACTTTCTCAGGAGCTAAAGAAATGGGCATTTCATCACATAGCTAACATGGCATAACGGGCGCGATTTAACCAAAATGTTTCGAAGTGTGGTAGAGAGCAGGAACTGCCGCGAGCATCCCAACGCTCGGTCCGGCAAAGCCGTCCCCACTATAAAACGTTAATTGGTCCACTTAACGAGGCCCCACGGGCTTCACGCCACAAATGATGGTCCCGCTGGCTGACTCACCGGGATCGCACTTGCCAGCCTCCCACTAACAAGGGAGAGCAGCATTTAAACCGATCCTGCACAGCCAATCCTACTCGGCTCGCAGACATGCCACCAAGCTGACCAGCTCCACATGGAGACATGGACACATGGAGAAGTCCCTGAGGCCATGGGCGCAGGTGATAGCGCCAACAATTCATGATAACGAGGCCAATACTGCTAGGATGGCATCTGCAGTGGAGAGCCTGGTGCACGACATTGGCAGCATGAGAGGAGGTATCCAAGACATGGCTCAGTCAGTGAAGGCGATGACTGAGCACCTCGACAGCATGTCCCAGTCACTGGGGGACGTGAGCCTGTAGAAGTCAATATTTTCCTGCTTCTTTGACTGTGATAGGAAGACTCAACAATAGATTGTTATGGTAAAATAACAAGGCTTTATTTACGAAAAGACCACATGCAGTTTTGGCTGAAACATGAAGTCAGAGAGCAGTTACTACCACTGCTGATTCCTTGTCAAGTCCACGCTTTTACAGAAAATCAGTTCAGTATTTATATATTATCATTATCAAGATTGCGTGACTACAGCTTAGTCAGGAATTCGATCGGAAGTAGAAACGTAAGCAATGTCATGAAACAGGCATGACCTGTTGATCTTCTCGGACTCTTTGTCTCATCCCTCATACCATTATCTTGTCCTTTGATAGAACATTAAAAGGTCGGAGGAGACTCATCCATTCCTTATCTTGTCTTATTCATACCGCCCTGGGTTACGACGGGTTAGCCTTATCAGAAATTACAGAGGTCAGGCATTTTGGAATAGCTTGACCTTCTCTGATCTTATTCATGCTTCAGGTTATGCGGAGTCAGCCTTATCGGTCTTACAGGGGTCTGGTATATTGGAATGGCTAGATCAGCATTTCTTACAAAGGGGTCTGGCACATTGAAATGGCTAAGTCAGCTTTTCTTACATTGTACCGAATAGTTGACCAGTTTTCCCATCATGCCATTACTTAATTCGTACAACATCACAAGCCAATACCAGGTGGACCTTGATGAGACACTGTTGGGCATGCCCCAGTCTCAGGTGGACCTTGCAGAGCACATCCCGGTCGCTAGGGATTGTCTCCCAGGCTCATGTGGGCATAGCCGAGGTGCTGCAGGACCTGTCACATTCTCAGGTGGGCATTGCCGGTGCGTCCCAGAGCATGTCGCAGTCACTGAGGAGCATCGCTGAGGGCGACAACACTGTGCTGCAGACATTGGGGAGCTGCCAGGGCTGGTAGAGCCAGATGACACAGGGCAGCCAGGGCTAGATACAACTGTTCCTCTGTCCCGAGGTGACCCCGGGGCTCTATGATACCGACTGGGAGGAGGGATCGCTGGGTGCCAATCCTGTGAGAACCACCCCCTCAGAGTCAGTGTTAAGGGGGAAGGAAGTGGTGGGGGAAGGGTTCGGAGAGTGGGGGCAACAGCATCAGAAGATTGGGGCAGTTGGGGATGTCGTGTTAAGCACACTGAGATAACATTGAGCAATTGGGCTGCAACTGGATGCAGCTATAACTGAAATAGACTCCAGACCTTGAAGTTAGTTCAATCTGATTTATTGAACCAGTAGCACAGTTAGCACAGTTCTCTGTGAGTTCAACTCTCTGCTAACCTAAGTGTGATTACTCTGTCTGACTGAACCAGACTGGCTCTTAGCCACGTGCTGTAGGTGTTACGTGATATATACACCGGACTCACTCTGTAGATGTCCCTAGTGGAAAGAGGCGGAGTGTGAGTGCCTCGTGCCTTTTATAGTGGGAAACCACCCACAAGTGTTCTGCCTGCTGATTGGTTATGTCCTGTTCTCTGTGTTCATTAGCTGCCTGTCTGTATCTCATTATGTGCATGTCTGCATATCATGACATCTCCCCTTTTGAAATGTTTTTCTGCAGCATATCTGAAAGTATTTACATGTGTAGGCCGAAAAACTAACGTATTTACATGAAATGGCAGATGGGAACATATGTACATGTGAAAGCGGGTGTCTAATGTGCGAAAACAGAACATAGCAAACAAAACAAATGTTCATTCGTCCAGTCTCTGGGGCTTGCGTCTGATCCTGATCGACCGGAGAGGTGGTGGTGGGGACGACGGCGCCTTGATGGGCGCGATTGCAGCTGGACTGGTGGCCTCGTGGTTCGAGGTGTCAGGAGGTGGCACAATAACAGATGGAAACAACGAAGAATGTGGTTGCGGGCGGACAACTGTGCGCAGTGCCCGTCTGTTTCCCCACACAACAGAGCCATCAGCCAAACGCACAACATATGATCGAGGAGCAGCCTGTTGAAGAACAACCGCTGGAGCTGACCAGCCTTCATCAGGTAGCTTGATCCGAACATCATCCGCCTGGGATAGAACAGGCAAATCGGTGGCATGAGCATCATAGCCCTCCTTTTGCCGGTCCCTGAGTTACTGCACCTTCTGCAGCACCGGGAGGTGAGCCAGATCAGGCACGTGTATGGCTGGAAGAGTCGTCCGCAGGTCCCTGTTCATCAGGAGTTGAGCCGGTGACATGCCGGTAGACAGAGGGGTTGCCCTGTACGCAAGCAGCGCAAGGTTGACGTCAGAAGCAGAATCCGCGGCCTTGCAGATGAGCTGCTTCACTATGCGCACCCCTTTCTCAACCTTCCCGTTGGACTGCGCGTAATGTGGGCTGGAAGTGACGTGATGAAACTGATATAGCTGGGCAAATCTTCACCACTCTTGGCTGCTGAAGCAAGGACCATTGTCACTCATGACAGTGAGTGGAATACCATGCCTGGAGAACGTCTCCTTACAGGCCTTGATGACGGTCTTGGATGTGAGGTCCGAGAGCTTCACAACTTCTGGGTAGTTGGAAAAATAATCGCGATTAGCACATAATTACGACCATTGGCGTGAAATGGAGACTGAGTGGAATGATAGTGCGATCCAGCTTGAGAGGATACCATCAACCACCGTCAGGTCGTCCTTCTCATTGAAGAATTGAGGGCACTGCCCTTTTAGCCAGCCATTGGCAAGGTGGCGCATAACACGCTGCAGAAGAGGGTCTTTGGCTGTCTCGTCGCGAATGCAGATCACCTTTTTATCCGACGCCGGGAGGTTGCTGGCCCATAGCTGCACCTGTGATTCAATCTGTTGGATGAATGCCGGCGGGTCAGCAGGCAAGGTTATGGAGTGGGGCAAGGCATCCGCAATAATGAGCTACTTGCCAGGCATGTATTCGAGTTCAAAGTCATACCTCCGGAGTCTGAGGAGGATGTGCTGCAGCCCGGGTGTCATGTCGTTCAGGTCTCTGTGAATAATGTGGACCAGAGGCCTGTGGTCCGTCTCGGTGGTGAATGTTGTCAGGCCGTAGACATAATCATGGAACTTGAGAATTCCAGGAAGAAGGCCCAGTCATTCCTTTTCAATTTGGGCGTACCGCTGCTCGGTGGGTGTCATCGCCCGTGATACGTAGGCAACCGCTGCCCAGAATGATGTGTCATCGCGCTGGAGCAACACCGCGCCAATGCCATCCTGGCTCGCATCTGTCGAGATTTTTGTTTCCATGTCAAGGTCAAAAAATGCCAAGACAGGTGCAGTGGTGAGCTTGGCTTTCAGCTCCAACCACTCTGCTTGATGAGCTGCCTGCCACTCAAAGGCAGTAGACTTTTTCACCAGGTGTCTGAGGGCCGTGGTGTGTGAGGCCAGGCTTGGGATAAACTTGCCCAAAAAGTTCACCATTCCTAGGAAGCGAAGCACCGGCTTCTTGTCTTCAGGGGGTCTTCATGGCTTCGATGGCCTTGACCTTGTCTGCGTCCGGGCGCACACCCTGCTGAGATATCTGGTCACCCAAGAACTTCAGTGTCGACATGCCAAAGCAACACATGGCCCTGTTCAGCTTGAGGCCATTGGCATGGACACGGCGGTATACCTGCTGGAGACGAGAGATGTGCTCTTCGGGGGTTGTGGACCAAATGATAATGTAGTCCACATACACACAAACCCCTTCAATGCCCTCCATCATCTGCTCCATAATCCTATGGAAGATCTCCGAGGCCGAGACAATGCCGAATGGCATACGATTATAGCAGAACCTGCCAAACGGTGTGTTGAAGGTGCAGAACCTTTGGCTGGACTCATCCAGCTGGATTTGCCAGAACCCATGTGATGCATCTAACTTTGTGAAAAACCGGGCGTGTGCCATCTCACTTGTTAGTTCCTCCCACTTTGGGATGGGGTTGTGTTCCCGCATTATATTCTGGTTGAGATCCTTGGGATTAATACAAATGCGCAGCTCCCCCGAAGGCTTTTTTACACATACCATCGAGCTGACCCAGCCAGTCGGTTCTGTAACTTTGGAGATGATGCCCTGGTCCTGAAGATCCTTTAACTGCGCCTTCAGGTGCTCCTTCAGCGGAGCCGGGACCCGATGTGGAACGTGGACCCCAGGCATGGCATCAGGCCGCAGCAGGACCTTGTCACGATATGGCTGAGTGCCCATCCCGTCAAACACATCCGGATACTGAGCGAGGATGTCGTCAATGCCGGCTTGAAGATCCACGTTGGGGGAGGTCATTGTGTAGACCCGCTGCACAAGGTTTAGGTGCTTGCATGCATGTGCGCCGAGCAGGGAGGCCCTGTCTGGCTTGATGATTTCAAACCTTAGCCTTGCGTGAATGCTCCTGTTGGAGCCGAGCAGATGGGAGGAACCCAGTGCTGTGATGGCATTGCCGTTATAGTCCAGGAGCTGGCAGGCTGCTGGAAGGAGGTTCGGTGGCTTCTTGATGCAGTTGAAATCTGCCTGTGAAAGGAGATTGGCAGAAGCACCTGTGTCCAGCTTGAACTGGATTGAGCATTGATTTACTTACATCACCGCACACCTTTCATCCGCAGAATCCACAGTGAGGATCGGCAGGCTCTGTGATGATGTCGGTGAGGCATGTTCACGTGTGGTGATGATGCCCACATGGTAGGGGGACTCCAGGCAATCGTCTTCTGGATCCGTTTACTGCCAGGATCAGAATCCTGTAAACCTTGTTGGACACTCCTAACGCGCCTGTGTTGGAATTGGGAGCGCTGGCCCTTGACTGGTGGTGCAGACCTGCACAAGGCTGCCTAGTGTCCAGGCTTTCCGCAATTTAAACAGTGCCTGCCTCTTGCTGGGCAGTGTCTTTTTAAGTGGGCGGTGCCGCAGTTCGGGCACGTCATGACGTTGTTATGCTCCCTGCGTCATCGCATATGTGCAGTGCGGTCGGCAGACGTTCGCACCTGCGCAGTGTGGAGATCGGCCACTTCGTTATCCCATTCGTTTTGTGCATGCGTGGGGCCGTCCGGGGAGAGCGCGCAAAATGGCCACTTTCATCAAGGCTGAGGGGCTGCATCCGGGCGATGGCCTGCACACTCCCTGCCTCGTGGGAGGTAAGCTTCTCAGTTTCAGCCGATTTGTATTGGGAATACGGATTTTTGGCGTGCTCATGCATTGTACATGTTTCAATCACGACTGACAGGGTCATATGCTTGATTTTTAAAAGCTGCTCTCTCAGAGGATCAGAGTGAACTCCAAAAACGATTTGGTCCCTGATCATGGAGTCAGCAATATCACCAAAGTTGCAGGACAGCGCCAGTAGACGGAGATTAGTTAGGAAGGAGTTGAAAGATTCATCTTTACCTTGGAGGCGTTGTTTGAATATATAGCACTCGAAGATTTCATTGGTGTCCACTTCACAATGACTATCAAACTTGTCCAGGATGGTCTGAAACTTTGTCTTGTCCTGGCCTTCGGTGAAGTTAAACGAGTTGAAGAGTTGGATGGCTTGATCCCCGCAGTTGAGAGGAGAAGCGCGATCTTTCTTGTATCAGACGCACCCTCGAGGTCTGAGTCTTCGATGTACAGCAGAATCCTTTGCTTGAAAGTCCACCAGTTGGCACTGAGATTGCCAGAGGTCCGCAGCTGTTGAGGAGCCTGGATCTTCTCCAAGGTGCCGGGATGCATTTGCTGGTCGTCACGGAACAGGTTGAGGTAAACCACCTAGGAATAGCAGTCTTCTGGTACCATGTCGTGTTAAGCACACTGAGATAACACGGGCTGCAACTGGATGCAGCTATAACTGAAATAGACTCCAGACCTTGAAGTTAGTGCAATTTGATTTATTGAACCTGTCACACAGTTAGCACAGTTCTCTGTGAGTTCGACTCTCTGCTAACCTAAGTGTGATTACTCTGTCTGACTGAACCAGACTAGCTCTTAGCCACGTGCTGTAGGTGTTATGTGATATATACACCGGACTCACTCTGTAGATGTCCCTAGTGGAAAGAGGCGGAGTGTGAGTGCCTGGTGCCTTTTATATTGGGAAACCACCCCCAAGTGTTCTGCCTGCTGATTGGTTATGTCCTGTTCTCTGTGTTCATTAGCTGCCTGTCTGTATCTCATTATGTGCATGTCTGCATATCATGACAGGGGACACGTGTATAGCATCAGAAAAAGCTGACCTCAATCAATATGACGCCTCTGGCACCTTCTTCCACAAAGCGGGTCGATCACCAGAACCATGCCCCAGCTCCCCTGACATAGAGGTCCAAGATGCCTCTTCTCTCCCCCGCCCCCCAGCCCTCCACACAACATGCCAGTGATAGGTGTGAGCGAGCACTCACAGACAGGCAAGGGTCAGGCTATGGCATAGATTGAGGAGCAATAGCGCTCAACTCTCAGCGGGTTATCATCAACCCCCCCCCCAGGCCCTCAACAGTTACCCGCTGACAGTGTCAACACACTCCCATCACCCTGGAGTGAAGTTACTCAGACCCTGCAAGGGTGGGACAGGTTGGCTGAGGGATGAGGGAGGAGGAAATGATGGACAAGACCACATCCTATGTGGAAAGGGCAAGGATGAGGGCCTCCATAGTTCCGGGGCTTGCCGGACCCTTGCCGCTGTAATTGTCCGCCGGCTGGTTGCGGGTCCTCCCCAGGCTCATCCTCCATCCCTTCCTGGTCCACGCCTCCTCCTCAGAGCTGGTCATATGTTCTACCCCCTCCACCTGCAGCACATCACCCCACTGCCATCTTGTGGAGGATGCAGATCACCACAAATTGAGCGACCCTACCGGGGATGTACTGCAGATCACCACCAGAGCAGGCGAAGCATCGGAACCGCATTTCAAGGAGTCCGGTGCACTGCTCAATTACAGCCCGGATGGCCACATGGGCCTCGTTGTATCGGTTCTCCCCATGGGCACAGATATCCGTACTGGCTTCATTAGCCAGTTCCTCAACAGGTCCCCCTTATCCCCCAAGAGCCAACCGTCCCTCCTGGGGTGGTCCTCGAAGAGACCGGGTATGTCCAACTGCCCCAGGATGTAGCTGTCGTGCACACTCCCTGGGAAGTGTGCACACACGTGCATGATCTTCATGTGGTGGTCGCACACGAACTGGACATTCAGAGAGTGGGACCCCTTTCTGTTGATTTAGGGCATTCCCAGATGGCCCTGTGACCGCAAGGTGACATGCGTGCCATCTATTAGTCCCTGGGGCATCCCGTCGATGGGGGTGAATCCTGCTGCTCGGGCATCTTATTAGGCCTGGTCCATGTCAAAGTCTATATAGTTTTCTCCTCGGGCAAACAGGGCATCCGTGACTTCACAAATGCACTTGCGGGCTTTTGCTTGTGAGTTGCCACACAAGACCCCACACGAGTTCTGGAATGATCCTGAGGCGTAGAAGTTCAGCCTGCAGTGTCCTTGATGGCCACCGGGATCGGTATCCTCATCCTTCCCGTGGTGCCAGGTCCGCAAGGACATGGCACAGGTGCCACACCATCCCCTTGTTGAGGCAGAGCCTCCTGCGGCACACACTGTCCGTCATCTTTTCGAAAGACCTGCGATGTCTGTACACCTTGGGCTGTCGCTGGCCTCCCCCTCAAGCTCACTCCCTGACCTGTTGAGTGGCCGGGTCCTCAGGGTGTGGGGCAGGGCCTTGCACATGGGCTGCCGTCTCGAGTTTCTAACGACGCCACTACCGCTTCCTCCAGCGCCTGGCCTGCCAGCAGCACCACGAGGGCAGCTTCCATGGGGTCCAAGATATCACCCATACCGTGTAATATCTGTAAGGAATTGGGAGAGGGCGTGAGACAGAAAACCAGCAGTGTCTTCCTTCCCGGGACAGTCCATTCCCACATTGCCCCCACCCCCCCCAGTCCCTTGCCACCCGACACGCCCTGCCCACTCACGCCTAGCCACAGTGGGAGCCCCTGCTCACCTGACCCCACATACTGTACCCCAGACACCCGCACGTAACGTTACATGGACTGGATACTGGTCCCCTCCCAGTGTACAAACCCACCTCTGCTCATGGAAATGTCCCCGGTGCTGGGGCCCAGCTCCTGGCTGTTCGGATGTTGGCCACTGTGTTTGTGGTGTTGCCTCCCGCAAATTTAGGCACAGCGTCCAGGCATCATGGTCTGATTGGGATGTTAGGCAATAACTCCCACAAGCTACATGGCACGCCTACCCACGGGGATCCACGTGGGAGGTGTGAAGTGCTCACTGAACTACGATTGCAAATTCCCTATTAACAATAGCCTTCAGCTGCCTAGCCTGAGGCCTCCATGGTCATTGGGAGTTATGGGTGGTCAGTGGGTAGGCGGGCAGGGGTTGGCCCCGTAACGGGACCACATGGCCCAAGGGTTAGCATGGCAGACCCACGGGTGCTGAGACGCCCAATTCTCGGGAAGCAGGGGAATTTCCTGTCGAACATTGGAATTTTCTGGGCAATTCCCATGTAGGTCTGTATGTCAGGACATCCCAAAGTGCATTTTCAGTCATACGTCCAGTCTCCAAACATTCAGATACCGAAAAATTTTGGCCACGATGATCGTTTTAATGTTAACCTGTCAGACCAAATCATACTGATCAATGCAACATTTATACTTGGGCTGATAAGTGGCAACAATAGTCACAACAGGAAAGTGGCAAGTAATGAACATTGCGCCAAGAGAGAACATTTTTCATTGACTTTCAATGTCATTACCATAGCTGAATCCCCCATTATCAACATCCTAGAGGATTGACCAGAAGCTCCATTGAACGAGTCACAGCAACGTAGCTGCAAGAGAAGACCAGACGCTGGGGATTCTGCAGCATGTGACTCACCTCCTGACTCCCAAAAACCTTTCCACCCACTGGAAGACACAAGTTAGGAGTGTAATGAAACATTCTACAGTTGTCTGGATAAGTACAACTCCAACACACAAGAAAGCCGATGTAAGATGCTCGGAGCTCAGCACTGCAGAAAGCCAAGAGATTTGTACAAAGCGCAGGAATGAAATTAAAATGGAAATTAGGCAAACAGTTAAATCAAGGCAAACCCAAAGATGCTTAATAAACACATCAAGACAAGAGGATAACTTAAGGCCAATTAAAGACCAAAAAAGTGACTTGTGTGAGGAAGTGCTAGGTGTGGTGTGTCTCTTAATGAATGCTTTGTGTCTGTTTGCACAAAAGAGAGAGGGATGGAGCAGTGAGGTCGACAACCAGGAGGCATACATTTAAACTAATTGGAGAGGGGGGGGGATGAGAGGGGAGTTGAGAATTTGTTTTTCACCAGTGGCTGGCAGGGGTCTGTACCTCACTGAAGAAAGGGTGGTAAGTGCCGAAACTCTCAATGCATTAAAAAAATCACCTGGATATGGGCTTGAGGTGCCAACAGGGCTGTGAGCACAACATCTGGAAGGTGGGATTAGGCTAAATAATTTTTTCATGGCCTGGTACAGACAGGATGGGCCAAATGGCCTCCTTCTGCGCTGTAAATCTTTCGATGTTTTGATTGTTCTAAATGACTGCAATGTGTGCCATGGACAAGATGCAGCAATTCACCATGACTTCTTCAACAAGAATGAGTAGAACTGGACCAAACACAGCATTGTTACAAAAACAGGAAATGCTGGAGAATCTCAGCAGGTCTGACAGCATCTGTGGAGAGAGAACGGGGCTAACGTTTCCAGTCAGGATGACTCTTTGTCCAAACATTGCTACTGTTGGAGGAGTTTCTGGAAGACAAGGGCAGCAAGAGCATGGGAATACAGCCACCTCCAGGTTCCCCTCCAAGTCACAAACTATGCTAACTTGAACTTCAAGTGCCCTTCCTGCACTGTGACTAAGTCAAAATCCTAGAACTTCATCCCTAACAACGCTGAGTATACCTACACCACATGGACTGCAGCGGTGTAAGAAGGTGGCTCATCATCCGCCTTCTCAAGGGCAGTTCGGGATGGGCAACAAATGCTGGCCTTACCAGAGACACCCTCATTCCAAGAATTAATTTAAAAAGAACTTTGCTTTCGACCTTATACAGTCCTGCCGTTCATTTTTTATATTTTCCATTCTGTGAGCTCACACTAACTTTTTCACTAAAATGATTTAGTCAGATTATCACACCCATTAGCATGTTTTAGTTGTCAGTTTAGCCCCCCTATTCGTTCATGTAATATGGGCATCGCTGCCTGGGCCAGCATTTATTGCCTATCCCCAAGTGCTCTTGAATATAATTCAAAGGACATTTTGAAGAGGCAATCACATTACTATGGATCTTGAGTCACATGTAGGCCAAACCAGACCAGGTAAGCGTGTTAGGTTTCCTTCGCTAAATGGCATTAGTGATCTTTACGATAATGGTTTCATGGTCAACACTTTTAATTCCATGATTTTCCAGAGTACTGGTCCAACGACAATACCACTGCGCCATTGCCCTCCCCCTTAGTCGAGACCATGAAACACAGACGATGCAGACCATAGACAACATGCATTGGAGAGGGTGCAGATGAGATTCACCAGGACATTGCCGCGTCTGATCATTTGAGACATGGAGCTGGGCTGGATAGGTTCGGGTTGTGTTCCTTAGAGCAGAGAAGATTGAGGGGGGGACCTGATTGAGGTGCATAAGAATATGAGCGGTATGGACATGGTGGATAGGAAGCAGCTATTTCCCTAAGTTGAAGGCTCAATAACGAGACATCATAATTTTAAAGCGAGGGGCAGGAGGTTTAGAGGGGATGTGAGGAAAGCATTTTTCACCCAGAGAGTTGTGGGAGTCTGCAATGCACTGCCTGGGAAGGCAGTAGAGGTGGGAAACCTCACAACTTTAAAAAGTGTGTGCATGAGAACTTGTAATGTGTTTTTTTTCCAATTAAGGGGCAATTTAGCATGACCAATCCATCTACCCTGCCCATTATTTGGACTGTGGGGGTGAGACCCACGCAGACACGGAGAGAATATGCAAACTTCACACAGTCAGTGACCCTTGAGGCTAACCACTGCACCACTCTGCCACCCTGAACTTGTAATATCTTAACAGTCAAGACTATGGACCAAGTGCTGAGAAGTGAGATTCGTGTACATTTACTGTAGTTTTGTTGGTGCTGACTCGATGGGCCAAGGGCCTCTTCTGTACAGTATGATTCTAACATTATGAAAGTAACAATTGAGAGCCAGGCACAACCGTACACATCGACATATTCGTCTTCTAGCAACAATTTATATATTAGGATTGCATGCCTAGAATTTTGGGAATGTACATCCATTTTAATGAGAATGCATGTCAAAAAGTGGTCCTGCATGCAAGTTCCCAATGCACAATCCTGGAACACAACATTTTCGAAAGAACTACAATCAAAATAAATGTTTTGCAATATTTCAGCAGGAATCAACTCGTTTTAATTCAAAGCTGCTGGAGGCAATTTTTATGATCATTCATATTTGTTAGGAACAGAATTCTAACATTGCTATATAATGGTGCATTGCTTGTTTCAAAAAATTGGATAAGTTGAGGTTTTTAAGTTCAAGGAAAAGCAAATTTGAATTAGCAGATATCGACTGTGTTTCACTTGGTTAGGGCATGGTGTTTAATGACACCAACACCACCAGTTCAGACCCCTTTACAGCTGAAGTAGTTCTTGAGGATTGCCTCTTCTATTTGCCCCATTGTGATACCATAGCATCATGGTGAGAGAGCTGGAGGGAGGGAGAGAGAGAGAGAGAGAGACATTTTTGTTTTCAAAGTAAATTAGTTTTTGACCAGTAGAGGGCACTGCACCACATCAATTCAGCAGGGTAGGTGTTTTCCTCCTACAAGTGATGATGAGCTGACAGGACAACATTTTACAACTACACTATTACTCATCATTAAGAACAGTATTGAACAAAGTCTCAAATTCAATGGCGTGGTTTTCTGTATAGTTTTTAAAGAAGTGAATAAGATTTGTAAAGCTATTAAAGTAAGTTGACATTAAACAAAATTATCAGCAACTAATGTCAGGCAGCTTCATTTTTTAATCATGTTAAAAACTATTCCAAGGTCCTTACCTCTTCTGAAGGCTTTTCCAGCATATGGTTCTACAAGGCACTGGGTGCCTCAGCAAATATAGCCTGTCTTCAAGAGTGCTGGGGGCCTGTTCAATTATGAGGGCAACGGCAGACGAACCATTTTTTCTCTCATCGGACCTTTAGTTTCTTAAAAAAAACATTTTATTAGGGTATTTGTGGTTTTTATGATAATAACAATAACAACAACATAAATATGGTACATAAAACATTTCCATCCCTATCACGTTCTTCGCACCCCCAATCAATGAAACAATAACCTAAACCACTCCCCGCCACCCCCCCGCCCTAGATTTCTGCCTCTGCTGGCATTTTTAATTTTCTCCGAGTAAGTCGATGAACGGCTGCCACCTCCGGACGAACCCTAACATTGACCCTCTCAGGGCGAACTTTATTTTCTCACGACTGAGAAACCCAGCCATGTCACTAACCCAGGTCACTAATTTTGGGGGCTTCGAGTCCCTCCACATTAACAGAATCCATCTCCGGACTACCAGGGAGGCAAAGGCCAAAACGTCAGCCGCTCTCGCTCCCTGGATCCCCGGCTCTTCCGACACTCCAAAGATCGCTGGCACCACCCTTGTTTTCAGTACCATGGACATGACATCAGCGAAACCTTGCCAAAATCCTCTAAGCTTTGGGCATGCCAAAAACATATGGACATGGTTTGCTGGACCGACCGCGCACCTCGCACTCCTGTCCTCTACCCCGAAGAACTTGCTCATCCGGACCACAGTCATGTGTGCCCGGTGAACTACCTTAAACTGTATCAGGCTAAGCCTGGCTCATGATGAGGATGTGTTCACCCTGCTTAAGGCATCCGCCCACAGACCCGCCTCTATCTGTCCCTCTAGCTCATCTTCCCAATTGCCCTTTAGTTCCTCTACCTGAGTTTCCTCCGACTCCATAAGTTCTTGGTAGATATCTGATACCTTCCCCTCTCCCATCCATGTTCTGGAAACTACCCTGTCCTGTATCTCCCGCGGTGACAGGAGCGGGAAGGTCGGAAGCTGCCTTCTCAGAAAATCCCGTACCTGCAGATATCTAAACCCATTCCCTGCTGGCAGTTCAAATTTATCCTCTAAATCCTTCAAGCTAGGGAAGCTCCTGTCTATAAATTGATCTCCCATCCTCTCAATTCCTACTCTCTGCCATCTCCAAAACCTCCCCATCCAGATTTCCTGGCAGAAACCGATGGTTGTTGTAAATCTGGGCCCAGACCGATGCTCCCTCCACTCTCCTTTATTTCCTCCACTGTCCCCAGACTCTCAGAGCCGCCACTCATAGGACCTTTACTATTGGTTCTGTGACCGTTATAAGTGGCCATTCTTCGTGTATGAGCCTGGCATGTTCTCTGACTTCAGTGAAGAGCTGACCCAGCTCAGCCCATCAGCTTAATTGGCCTCAACTGACAATCTCACCAGTTTTGGTGTAAATTTACAACTTTAAAAATCCGAAATTGCACTGTAATGATTTAACTTTAAAAACAACATGAGGGTAGTAGAGCTGTCTGTACTTGCCATTTGACTCAACCATGTAAGTCCCACCCACTCACAACAGACCCAAATTGTGAAAACACTGGTTTATTTTAGGTTCTGGTACTGATTCAGTCAGTCTATGTTCCTAATGTTGTTGTAATAGCCGTATTTAAAACTCTCCCATTCCCATGGTAATGAGGGGGACCTGTTCCCTCCTACCCACTTCTACAGTGCTTCAGAAGGCTTCTTTCATCTGCTTTCTCAGCTTTTTCAATGACTTGGCACAGAACCCTTACCACATCACATACTATACACCAAGGGTGACACCAAAATACGAAGACTTTGGGCGGGATTCTCCCTTCTGGGGCTAAGTCCCCACGCCTGCTGGAAAACGGGTGGGAATTACTCCGGACATTTTCCTAGAAAGTCTGGGGTGATTCTCCGTCTTCAAGGGGGCTAGCAGGGCCCCGGCATGCAACCCGCAGCTCCGGCTGCCGGCGGGGCCCTGCAGTTACGCTAGCGCATGCACACGGCGACTGGCCGCGGGTCCACGCATGCATGCGGCAGCCGTCTTCGTGCTGGCACCCGCGCAACATGGTGCAGAGGAACATAGGCCCCCTCCGGAATGAGCATACCCGCGATCGGTGACTACTGTGGAGGCCCCCCGGAGTTGGATCCTCTGGCTCCCCCGCCCCTCCCCACCAGGACGGCCCCCGCAGCCAGAACGCCAAGGTCCCACCGGGTGGGACCACATGTGAACCACGCCGGCGGGACTTGGCGGAACTCGGCGGGAATTCAGATACCACAGATTCCCGACCCTTTGGGAGAAGTAATTTCTCCTCAAATCTGTTTTAAATTTGCTACCTCTTATTCCAAGGTTATGACCTCTCGTTTTAGAATGCCCCACAAGAGAAAGCATTTGCTCCATGTCCCCTTTATCCATACCTTTTAGCATCTTGAATACATCAATATAATCTCCTCTCATTCTTCTAAACTCTAGGGAGTACAGGCCTAACCTGTTCAATCTCACTTCATCTGACAAACCCCTCACCTCTGGAATCAATCCAGTGAACCTCCTCTGAACTGCCTCCAAAGCCACTACATCTTTCCTCAAATAAGGGGACCAAAACTGTGCCCAATACTCCAGGTGCAGTCTTACCAATGCCTTGTATAGTTGCAAGAACACTTCCTTAACTTTATACTCAATTCCTATAAATGTCAACTTTCCATTTTCGTTCTTTATTATCTGTTGCACCTGCATGCTCGTTTTCTGTGACTCATGCACAAGGACACCCAGATCCCTCCGCATCGGAGCACCCCAAAGTCTTCCCCATTTAGATAATAAGTTGCCTTCCCATTTCATCAACCAAATTGCCTTACCACACACTTATTCATGTTAAACTCCATCTGCCACATATTGGCCCACTCTCCTAACCTATCTATATCTATTTGTAAGGTTCTTATTTCCTCATTGTAACTTACTATTTTTGTGTCATCTGCGAATTTGGCTATAGAACCTCCTATTCCTGTATCCAAGTCATTAATATAGATTGTAAATAGCTGGGGCCCAAGGACTGAACCCTGTGGCACCCCACTAGTTACATCTTGCCATCCAGAAAAAGACCCATTTATCCCGACTGTCTGTCTCCTGTCCCTCAGCCACTCTTCTATCTAATAAGTTATCCCTAATTCCATGTGATCTCACCTTGTGAATTAACCTTCTGTGCAGCACATTATCAAATGCCTTCTGGAAGTCCAGATATACTACATCTATAGGATCCCCTTTATCCACTTTGTTTGTTACATCTTCAAATAACTCAAGCAAATTAGTCAAACATGATTTGCCCTTCATAAAATCATACTGATTCTGATGGATAGCATTTTGGCTTTCCAAATGACCTGATATTACATCCTTGATAATTGATTCTAACAATTTTCCAATAACTGATGTTAATTAACTGGTCTGTAATTTCCCACAATCTGCCTCCTTCCCTTTTTGAATAAGGGTGTTACGTTCGCATTTTTCCAATCCACTGGAACCTTTCCCGTTGCCCAGGGAATTTTGGAATATTATAACCAATGGATCGACAATATCTATTGCCACTTCCTTTAACACCCTAGGATGTTGGCCATCAGGCCCTGGGGACTTGTCTGCCCTCAATCTCAATATTTGTTGAGTACCGTTTCCCTATTGATGCTGACTGTTTCAAGTTCCACCCTTTCTATTACCTCTGAATTGATCGTTCCTATAGGAATGGTACTAGTGTTCTCCACTGTGAAAACTGAGGCAAAGTATTGATTTAGCATCTCTGCCATTTCTGTGCTCCCCACTATTAACTCACAAGTTTCATCTTCCAAGGGGCCAACATTCACCTTAGTGACTCTCTTCCCTTTTATGCACCTGCAGAAGCTTTTGCAATCCCTTTTGATATTCTATGCTAGGGTTTTTTTCGTAATTTACCTTCGTTATTTTTATTACTTTTTTAGCATCCGTTTGTTTATGTTTGAAAGTTTCCCAATCTTCTAGTCTGCCACTGGAGTTTGCAATATGATATAACCTAGTTTTTGTCTTTATAATGTTTCTGACCTCCTTGTTTAGCCATGGCTGCTTTTTCCCCCTCTTGCCATCTTTCTTCCTAACTGGGATATATTTGAGTTGTGAGGAATTGAATATCTCCTTAAACAACTGCCACTGCTCATCAGCTGTCCTACCCTTTAGCCTTACAGTCTATACAGGCCAAATCTGACCTCAAGACTATGTAATTTCCTTTGTTTAATTCCAGAACACTAGTGTGGGACTCCACTTTCTCACCCCCAAACTGAATCTTAAATCCTACCATACTATGGTCACTACTCCCTAGTGGATCTTAACGTTGATTAATCCCTCCTCATTACAGAATACCAAATCGAAAGTAGCCTCCTCCCTGGTTGGTTGCCCAACATGCTGTTCCAGGAAACAATCTCTATGTTCCAGGAAACAATCCATTGGATGGAGATCCTGTGGGAGAATGGACATGTGGTCAGTGGGAGGGAAGAATCATTATGTCTGGCATAAACATCTCACTTGTGATCGGTCATCTGGGTTGGGGCCGGTGGATTCTCACCTCTGCGGCGCAGGCCAAGCTCAACGTCGGTGACCGATCTGTCCTCGGCTACCCTCGCGACCTCCTGGGCCCATTCCTCGTAGGGAGTGAGGAGTGTAATGTCCAACACCTAGCCACCCATCTGGGTGCTATCCCGTTTGTTATGCGCTAACTTCTCCTGTGGGACAAAGAGAGGGCATTGTAAGCCGCACGTTTCATGCATTGCTCGGGGTGCGGGCGGTGTCATGGCGGGGGACAGGCTTGGGCACTGCAGCTGGTAATGGGTAGGTGGATGGGGTGTGCTGAGAGGTGCCAGGGTGTGCAGGTCTTGAAGGACCATGAACTACAAATATAACCTTTGAATCCATTAGTCCCACAAAATTCAAACAGGACAAACCAATGAGTAAGAAATAAAAGTACAAATAAAACTTAATCACTTGTGCTTCATATACAGGACGCCAGGGTTTCTGACAGAGCTGCTCTCGGCCACAGCCAAAGCTAGAGATCTTCATAAAATGCATCACGCCTGATTGTGCCTTCATTTCCTGCCCCCTCTCTTGCTCATGCACCTCTCTACAAGCGACAAATCATCCCCAGTCTCAGGCCACCTTTTCGCCCAGTTGTTCTCCATTTTAAGCTGGACAGAATTCAATTCTCTTTACTGGTGAATTCCATTTCAGCCAGAAGTTTTGCTTTGCTTCTTCCCTGCAGTTTCCATTGGCGCTACAAGGCCAGAACAATCTCCATAACTGCCTTTGTCTCACTGATCTGTCAGCTGCTTGAGACCTGCACTCTCTGGAAATGTTAGGTCAACTCAGTATTCATTTAAACTGTGAGTGTCAAGGCACAGCTGGTGCAGCTCAGCCAGTTCCTGCTTTTCTGGGTGTTCAACATGCATGTCCACGTATAACAAATATCTCATTGCGAGCATGTGAGTGAGGTGCTCTCAATCTTTCTGCATGATTTTCCTTTGACAAAATATCCATCTTGTAGGGAGGTTAGTTTACTAGCAGCTCTATTAACTTTCTGCACCTTGGACTTCCGGTTGCGGCTATGCCTGGGTAGGTTGCACGTTTGGCAGCTCCCGCCGTGAACGGACTATTGTGCCCTTTTGAGTAGCCCCAGCGGCATTTGGACGACGATTCCCGGTGTGGGAAGGCAGCAGTAAGGTTCCCCCAGCACTGCATGGAGTGGATCAGGAGTGGAGCGGCCAAAAAACTGGGGCGAAATTCTCCCCCAACGGCGCGATGTCCGCCGACTGGCGCCAAAGACGGCGCCAATCAGACGGGCATCGCGCCGGCCCAAAGGTGCGGAATGCTCCGCATCTTTGGGGGCCGAGCCCCAACATTGAGGGGCTAGGCCGACGCCGGAGGGATTTCCTCCCCGCCAGCTGGCGGAAATGGTGTTTGTTTCCCCGCCAGCTGGCGCGGAAATGCGGCGCATGCGCGGGAGCGTCAGCGGCCGCTGACAGTTTCCCGGCGCATGCGCGGGAGCGTCAGCGGCCGCTGAAAGTTTCCCGCGCATGCGCAGTGTGGTGAGTCCCTTCCGCCTCCGCCATGGTGGAGGCCGTAGCGGAGGCGGAAGGGAAAGAGTGCCCCCACGGCACAAGCCCGCCCGCGGATCGGTGGGCCCAGATCGCGGGCCAGGCCACCGTGGGGGCACCCCCCGGGGTCAGATCGCCCGATCCCCCCCCCAGGACCCCGGAGCCCGCCCACGCCGCCTGGTCCCGCCGGTAAATACCAGGTTTGATTTACGCCGGCGGGACAGGCAATTTCTGGGCGGGACTTCGGCCCATCCGGGCCGGAGAATTGAACGGGGGGGTCCCGCCAACCGGCGTGGCCCGATTTCCGCCCCCGCCCAATCTCCGGTACCGGAGACCTCGGCGGGGGCGGGGGCGGGATTCACGGCGGCCAACGGCCATTCTCCGACCCGGCCGGGGGGGGGTCGGAAATGACGCCCCTGATCTTGGAGAAGAGAGGTGAACGGGCGCAAAAAAGTAAGATGGCGGCGGGCAGAGACCAGGCAGCGTGGGCGCAATGGTTGCGGGAGCAGCAGGAGTTCCTGAAAAGCTGCTTTGCGGAGCTGAAAGCAGAGATGCTGGCCCCAATCAAAGTGTCGATTGAGAGGCTGGTGGAGACCCAGAAGGCTCAAGGGGCGGCGATTAGAGAGGTGCGGCAGAAAGCCTCTGAAAACGAGGATGAGATCCTGGGCCTGGCGGTGAAAGTGGAGGCGCACGAGGCGCTGCATAAAAAGTGGCAGGAAAGGTTTGAGGACCTGGAGAACAGATCGAGAAGGAAGAATCTCCGGATTCTGGGTGTACCTGAAGGTGTGGAGGGGTCCAACATCGGGGCATGTGTAGCCACAATGCTGAATACGCTAAGGGGCGCGGGAGCCTTCCCGAGGCCCCAGGTGCTGGATGGGGCTCACAGAGTCCTGGCAAGCAGGCCTAAGGCAAATGAGCCGCCAAGGGCCATAGTGGTGAGGTTTCACCGCTTTACTGACTGAGAGTGCGTCCTGAGATGGGCGAAGAAAGAACGGAGCAATCTCCATTAGGACCCACAGGGAGAAAAGAGAGGGGAGGGAGAGGGAAAGGTTGGTGGGTAGATTCTAAGGGTAGACAGGAGGTATGCAGAGGCCCCCAAGGAGGGAGCGATGGAACCTCCAGACGGAATTCGACCTGTTGATCACGGGGAAAGCAGAGGCATAGTGGAGGAAAGCGCAGGGGGCAACGTATGGGGAGAAGGCGAGTCGGGTGCTGGCACATCAGCTTCGTAAGAGAGAGGCAGCGAGGGAGATTGTTGGAGTTAAGGATAGAGGGGGGAATACGGTGCAGAGTGCGGTGAGAATAAACAAGGTATTTAGGGACTTCTATGCGGATCTGTACAGGTCTGAGCCCCCAGCGGGGGAGGAGGGGATGCGACGATTCCTAGATCAGCTGAGGTTCCCGAGGGTGGAGGAGGAGGAGGTGGCTGGTTTGGGGGCGCCGATTGGGCTGGAGGAGCTAGTTAAAGGATTGGGGAGCATGCAGGCGGGGAAGGCCTCGGGGCCGGATGAGTTCCCAGTTGAATTCTACAGGAAATACATGGACCTGCTGGGCCCGCTGGTGGAGGGGGAAGTGGAGGCAGTGAATGCCCGGGTCAAGCCGAGCTGGGGATTGGCAATATTTGGGGTACCGGACGAGCCGGGAGTGCAGGAGGCGAAAGAGGCCGGTATTCTGGCCTTTGCGTCCCTGGTAGCCCGGCGGAGGATTTTGCTACTATGGAAAGATGCAAAGCCCCCGAGTGTGGAAGCTTGGATCAATGACATGACAATGACTCATCAAGCTGGAGAGGATAAAGTTTACCTTGCGAGGGTCTGTGCAGGGGTTCCTCAGGCGGTGGCAACCGTTCCTAGACTATCTCACGGAGCGTTAGGAGGAGGTTAGCAGCAGCAGCAGCCCAAGGGCGGTGTGGGGAGGGGGGGTGGGGGCGGGGGGGGGGGAGGGGGGGGTTTCTTTTGGGGTGGCATTTGGGTGAAGGTGGGGGGGGGTCCCTATTTGTGTTTTTAAATGTTATATAGGGGGTTATTGTATATGGGGGAAATCCAATGTATAATTTCTGATTGTGTTCTTGATTCTTTCTTTTTGTTGGGGGGACGGTTTTGATGAACATTTGTTGAAAAATTTGAATAAAAACATTTTTTTAAAAAAGAAAGAACGGAGTAGCAGGTGGGAGAATACGGAGATCCGCACCTACCAAGACTGGAGTGCAGAGCTGGCCAAGAAGAGGGCAGGATTCAACCGGGCCAAGGCGGTTCTCCACCGAAAGGGGGTGAAGTTCGCACTGTTGTAGCCAGTGCGATTGTGGGTCACTTTTCAGGGCCGCCACCATTATTTCGATACGCCAGAGGAGGCGTGGACCTTTATTCAGAACAAAAAATTGGACTCGAACTAATGGTTTGCTGTGGGTTTTGGGAAAGCTGGGGAGTGGGAAGGGGGGATTGGATGTGATATGTGTGTTTTAATGGGCATGGGTATTGTTTGGAGGGGCCGCTCCTCGCGTTCGAAGGGTGGAGGGGGGGTGCAGGAGGCCCAGGGTCGTTGGGAATTGGGGAGAGGCTGCAGGAGGAAGGAGCTGCATCACAGGGGGCGGGGCTGGCCCAGGTAGAAAATCGCGGGCTTTTTTCCCACACGTGACCCGGCGGGAGGGGCGGTGCCGGAGGGGTGTCCGTATCGACTTGAAGGGGGAGGGGCGACTTTGACAGGGAATCTAAACAGGGGATCGCTGGCAGAGGCGGGAGCGGCTGGGGTCAGCAGGAGTCGGCTGACTTACGGGAGTGCAATGGGGGGAGCAAGGGAGCTAGACGGTTTTCTAGCCGGGGGGGGGGGTGGGGGCGGGGGGGGGACTGGGTTGCTGCTTGCATTGACCGAAGGGGAGCTGGAGGTAAGAGGGAGAGTCGGGGCGGGGTCCTCCGCCAGGGGGGCTGGAGAGTGCGGGAGGCGTGGGCACGTGGCTGGCCTAAGAAAGGAGATGGCTAGTCGGCAGGGGGGGGGGGGGGGGACAGTCCCCCGATCCGGCTGATCACATGGAACGTGAGAGGCCTGAACGGGCCGGTCAAGAGGGCCCGGGTGTTCACGCACTTAAAGCGACTGAAGGCAGACGTTGCTGTATTGCAGGAGACGCACTTGAAGGTGGTGGATCAGATCAGGCTGAGAAAGGGATGGGTGGGGCAGGTCTTTCATTCGGGGCTGGATGCGAGGAATAGAGGGGTTGCAATCCTGGTGAGTAAGCGGGTGTCGTTCGAGGCGCTGAACATTGTGGCTGATAATGGGGGTCGATATGTGATGGTGAGTGGTAGGCTGCAGGGGACCCGGGTGGTGCTGGTGAATGTGTATGCCCCAAATTTGGACGATGCAGGGTTCATGAAGCGCATGCTGAGTCGGATCCCGGATCTGGAAGGGGGGAGCCTGATAATGGGGGGGGGGGACTTTAATAAGGTACTGGACCCGGCGCTGGACCGATCCAGGTCGAGGTCGGGCAAGAGGCCAGCTGTGGCCAAGGTTCTCAGGAGGTTTATGGATCAGATGGGGGGAGTGGATCCGTGGAGGTTTGCTAGCCCGGCGGCCAGAGAGTTTTCTTTTTTCTCCCACGTGCATAAGGCCTATTCACGGATAAACTTCTTTGTGGTGAGCAGGGCACTGATTCCAAGGGTGGAGGGAACGGAATATTCGGCCATAGCGATTTCAGACCACGCCCCGCACTGGGTGGAGTTGGAGTTGGGGGAGGAAAGGGACCAGCGCTCGCTGTGGCGCTTGGACGTGGGACTGTTGGCAGATGAGGAGGTTTGTGGGCGGGTCCGGGGGTGCATTCAGAGATACATAGAGGCCAATGATAGTGGGGAAGTACCGGTTGGTGTGGTTTGGGAGGCTCTGAAAGCGGCGGTTAGGGGAGAGTTAATCTCAATTAGGGCTCACAGGGAGAAGAGAGAGAGGACGGAGAGGGAGAAGTTGATGGGGGAGATATTAAGGGTGGATAGGAGGTATGCGGACTCCCCTGAAGAGGGGCTGCTGAAGGAGCGACGGAGCCTCCAAACGGAATTTGATTTGTTGACCACGGGGAAAGCTGAGACCCAGTGGAGGAAGGTGCAGGGGGCAGTATACGAATATGGGGAGAAGGCGAGCCGGATGCTGGCGCATCAGCCACGCAAGAGGGAGGCGGTGAGAGAAATTGGAGGAATCAGGGACGGAGGGGGAACACGGTGCGGAGTTCGGCTAAAATAAGTGAGGTATTCAGGGATTTTTATGGGAACCTGTATAAGTCTGAATCCCCGGAGGGGAGGAGGGGATGCGACGGTTCCTGGACCATTTGAGGTTCCCGAGAGTGGAGGAGGGACACATGGAAGGCCTGGGGACCCCGATTGGGATAGGGGAGCTGGTTACGGGGTTGGGGAGCATGCAGGCGGGCAAGGCCCTGGGGCCTGATGGGTTCCCGGTCGAATTCTACAGGATGTTTGTGGATCTGCTGGGTCCGCTGCTGATGAGAACCATCAACGAGGCGAGGGAGGAAGAGATTCTCCCCCCGACAATGTCTCGGGTGCTGATCTCGCTGATCCTCAAGCGAGGTTCCTGTTTGTGTTCCAGTGCCTGCCCATCCTCATCCCCAAGGCCTTTTAAAAAATATATATATATTTTATTAAAGTTTTTCGATCAACCAAGAATTTTCCATTTTTACAACTTTGTAACAGTATATACATTGATCGTTTTTAAAATAATATATTAACTAACGGCAAATGCCAACACAAATAAAAAACAAAAAGAAATAGTAACATTGAGAAAATAAATATGAACAACAATTATATAACAACACACAAAGAAACCCCAAAGGCCCGAATGCACCCCCCCCCCTCTCCCCCCCCCTGGGTTGCTGCTGTTTTCTTTCCTATTTTCCCTTATCGTTCTGCGAGATAGTCGAGGAACGGCTGCCACCGCCTGGTGAACCCCTGAGCCAAACCTCTTAGTGCGTACTTTATCCGCTCCAATTTTATAAACCCTGCCATGTCGTTTATCCAGGCCTCCACGCCCAGGGGTTTAGCTTCTTTCCACATAAGTAGAATCCTTCGCCGGGCTACTCGGGATGCAAAGGCCAAAACATCGGCCTCTCTCGCCTCCTGCACTCCCGGCTCATCTGCAACCCCGAATATAGCCAACCCCCAGCTTGGTTCGACCCGGACCGCCACCACCTTTGAAATCACTTTTGCCACACCCACCCAGAACCCGTGCAATACCGGGCATGACCAAAACATGTGGGTGTGGTTCGCAGGGCTTCCCGCGCACCTCCCGCACCTATCCTCCACTCCAAAAAACCTGCTCAATCTTGCTCCAGTCATATGCGCCCTGTGTAGTACCTTGAATTGGATCAGGCTGAGCTTGGCACACGAGGACGAGGAATTTACCCTACTTAGGGCATCTGCCCACAGCCCCTCTTCAATCTCTTCCCCCAGCTCCTCCTCCCATTTTCCTTTCAATTCCTCTATCATCGTCTCCCCCTCGTCTCTCATTTCCCTGTATATATCGGACACCTTACCGTCACCCACCCATGCCCCCGAAATCACTCTGTCCTAGATCCCTTGCGCCGGGAGCTGCGGAAATTCCCTCACCTGTTGTCTCACAAATGCCCTCACTTGCATATAACGAAATGCATTCCCAGGTGGCAACCCGTATTTTTCTGTCAGTGCTCCCAGACTTGCGAACGTCCCATCCAAGAACAAATCCTTCAGTTTTGCAATTCCTGCTCGCTGCCAAGATTGAAACCCCCCGTCTATCCTTCCCGGGACGAACCTGTGGATGTTCCTTATCGGGGACCACACTGAGGCCCCCGTCACTCCCCTATGTCGTCTCCACTGCCCCCAAATCTTCAGAGTCGCCACCACCACTGGGTTTGTGGTGTACCTTTTCGGGGAGAACGGCAGCGGCGCCGTTGCCAGTGCTTTTAAGCTAGTTCCCCTACAGGACGCCATCTCCAGCCTTTTCCACGCCGCTCCTTCTTCTTCCCTCATCCACTTACATATCACAGACACGTTAGCGGCCCAATAATAATCACTCAGACTCGGCAGTGCCAATCCCCCTCTATCTCTACTGCGCTGCAGGAACCCCCTCTTTACCCTTGGGGTCTTTTCGGCCCACACAAAGCTCATGATGCCCCTGTCCACCTTCTTAAAAAAGGTCTTTGTAATCAGTATGGGGAGGCACTGAAACACAAAAGGAAACCTCGGGAGGACCACCATTTTAACCGCCTGCACCCTGCCCGCCAATGACAGGGGCACCATATCCCACCTCTTAAAGTCCTCCTCCATCTGCACTACCAGTCGCGTCAAGTTTAGCTTATGCAAGGTTCCACAGTCCCTGGCCATCTGGATCCCTAAATACCGGAAATCTCTTGTTACCCTCCTCAGCGGCAGCTCATCTATTCCCCTGCCCTGTTCCCCGGGGTGCATCACAAACAGTTCACTCTTCCCCATATTCAGTTTGTATCCCGAAAACTCTCCAAACTCCCTGAGTGTCTGCATTATCTCAGGCATCCCCTCCACTGGGTCCGCGACATATAACAGCAGATCATCCGCGTATAATGACACCCGATGTTCTTCTCCTCCTCTAAGTACCCCTCTCCACTTCCTGGAGCCCCTCAGCGCTATGGCCAATGGCTCAATTGCCAATGCAAACAGTAACGGGGACAGGGGGCACCCCTGTCTTGTGCCCCTATATAGTCGGATGTAGCCGGATCGTTGCCTGTTCGTAATCACACTTGCCACCGGGGCCCCGTATAGGAGCCGAACCCATCTAATGAACCCCTCTCCAAATCTAAATCTCTTCTGTACCTCCCACAGATAGTCCCACTCCACTCTATCAAATGCCTTCTCTGCATCCATAGCCACCACTATCTCTGCTTCCCCCTCCGGTGGGGGCATCATCATCACCCCTAACAACCTCCGTATATTGGTATTCAATTACCTCCCTTTAACAAATCCTGTTTGGTCACCATGCACCACCCCAGGGACACAGTCCTCTATCCTTGTCGCCATCACTTTGGCCAATAACTTGGCATCTACGTTCAGGAGGGAAATAGGCCTGTATGACCCGCACTGCAGCGGGTCTTTGTCTCTTTTCAGGATCAGCGATATTGTCGCCTCCGACATAGTCGGGGGTAGTGTCCCCCTTTCCCTAGCCTCATTGAAGGTTCTCGTCAGGAGTGGGGCCAGCAGGTCCACATATTTCCTATAAAATTCCACCGGGAACCCATCTGGTCCCGAGGCCTTCCCTGCCTGCATGCTCCCGATTCCTTTTACCACCTCCTCTACCTCAATCTGCGCTCCCAGTCCTGTCCTCTCCTGCTCCTCAACCTTCGGGAACTCCAACTGGTCTAGGAAATGCATCATTCCCTCTTTCCCTTCCGGGGGTTGGGCCTTATACAGCCTGTCGTAGAATACCTTAAATACCCCGTTCACCCTCTCCGCTCTGTGTTCCATCCTTCCCTCCTCGTCTCTAACTCCTCCGATCTCTCTCGCCGCCCCCCTCTTCCTAAGTTGTTGGGCCAGCAGTCGGCTCGCCTTCTCTCCGTATTCATACTGTACTCCCTGTGCCTTCCTCCACTGCGTCTCCGCCTTACCCGTGGTCAACAAGTCAAAGTCCGTGTGTAGTCTCCGTCTTTCCCTGTATAGCCCTTCATCCGGAGCCTCCGCATATTGCCTATCCACCCTCAAGATCTTCCCAATCAGTCTCTCCCTTTCTGTACCCTCTTGTTTCCCCTTATGGGCCCTTATGGAGATCAGCTCCCCTCTCACCACCGCCTTCAGCGCCTCCCATACTACTCCCACCTGGACCTCTCCATCATCATTAACCTCTAGGTATCTTTCAATACATCCCCTCACCCTTCCACATACCCCCTCGTCCGCCAACAGTCCCATGTCCAATCTCCAAAGTGGGCGTTGCTCCTTTTCCTCACCTAGTTCCAGATCTACCCAATGTGGGGCATGATCTGAAATGGCTATAGCCGAGTACTCCGCTCCTGCCACCTTCGGGATGAGCGCCCTTCCCAGGACAAATAAATCTATCCGGGAGTACACTCTATGGATGTGGGAGAAGAAAGAAAACTCTTTACTCCTCGGTCTAGTAAATCTCCAGGGATCCACTCCTCCCATCTGCTCCATAAAGCCCTTAAGCACCTTGGCCGCTGCTGGCCTCCTCCCGGTCCTAGATCTGGACCGGTCCAGCCCTGGGTCCAGCACCGTGTTGAAGTCCCCCCCCACCATTACCAACTTTCCCATCTCCAGGTCCGGGATGCGCCCCAACATACGCTTCATAAAGTTCGCATCATCCCAGTTCGGGGCATATACGTTCACCAGCACCACCGCTTCACCTTGCAATCTGCCACTCACCATCACGTACCTACCCCCACTATCCGCCACTATGGTCTTCGCCTCAAACGATACCCTTTTCCCCACCAGTATTGCCACCCCTCTATTTTTTGCATCCAAGCCCGAGTGGAATACCTGTCCCACCCATCCTTTTCTTAATCTGACCTGATCCGCCAGTTTCAGGTGCGTCTCCTGAAGCATAACCACGTCTGCCTTTAGCTTCTTTAGGTGCGCAAATACCCTTGCCCTCTTAATCGGCCCATTCAACCCTCTCACGTTCCACGTGATCAACCGGGTTGGGGGGCTCTTTACCACCCCCCCCCCCCCCCACCCCCCCCGCTAGATCCCGCTCTAGCTTGATTGCACCCCCCATATTGCTTCCCGGAGTCAGCAAACTCTGGCTGACCTCGGCTTCTCCCGTTTATCCTTAGCCTCCTTGCGTGTGAGGCCCCCTCGTTCCTACGCCCCCTTTTCCCGCCACTGTTTCCATAGCGCGGGAACAGAGCCCGCGCTTCTCTCTCGGCCCCGCCCCTAATGGCGCAGCTCCCTCTCTCCTTCCCCATCCCCTTCCCCACCGGCGCCCACATTTCTTCGTGTGTGTCCCCCTTCGAGGGGAAAAAAATCCCCCATCTGATTTACAATTTCTTGCCACCACCTCGCTACTTCATTCCAAACATCCTTTCCCAAATCTAGTCCAACTTCTCCTCTTGAATGAATGTCCACGCCTCCTCTGCCGTCTCGAAGTAGTGGTGTTTGCCCTGGTGTGTGACCCACAGTCTTGCCGGCTGCAACATTCCGAATTTCACTTTCTTCCTGTGGAGCACCGCCTTGGCCCGATTGAAACTCGCCCTCCTTCTCGCCACTTCCGCACTCCAATCTTGGTAGACGCGGATCACCGCGTTCTCCCATCTGCTGCTCCGTGTCGTCTTAGCCCATCTCAGGACCATCTCCCTGTCCTTGTAGCGGTGGAATCTCACCACTATTGCTCGCAGTATTTCCCCTGCCTTTGGTCTTCTCACGAGGACCCGGTACGCTCCCTCCACTTCCAGGGGGCCCGTCGGGGCCTCAGCTCCCATTAAGGTATGGAGCATCACACTCACGTACGCCCCAACGTCCGCTCCCTCTGCCCCTTCGGGAAGACCCAAAATCCTTAAGTTCTTCCTCCTCGAGCTATTTTCCAGGGCTTCCAATCTCTCCATACACCTCTTGTGTAGCGCCTCATGCGTCTCCGTCTTCACCACCAAGCCCTGTATCTCGTCTTCATTTTCGTCAGCTTTTGCCTTCACTCCATGGAGCTCCATCTCTTGGGTCTTTTGCGTCTCCTTCAGCCCCTCAATCGCCTGCAGCATCGGGGCCAGCACCTCCTTCTTGAGCTCCTGCACACATCGCCGGAGGAACTCCTGCTGTTCCAGGCCCCATACCAACTGGGCTCCCTCAGCCGCCATCTTGCTTCTCCCTTCCCTTCTCTGCCACTGCTCCAGAGGATCCTCCACAATCTGGCCACTACTATCACTTCTTTCCATCCACACCCGGGGGGACTCCTTCCTATGTCGCCTCACACTGGGTTTAGCCTTTGAAAATTTCCGTTGGGGCTCCCGATAAGAGCCCAAAAGTCCGTTGAAACGGGAGGTGCCGAAACGTGCGACTTAGCTGGTCATCGCCGCACCCGGAAGTCCCCCAAGGCCTTTTTTAAGCGAGTAAGCAGGAGCATTATGGGGTTTGTATGGGCAAGACAGACCCAGAGGGTCAAGAGGCTGTTTCTGGAGCGTAGTCTGGACGGGGGTGGGCTGGTGCTACCGAACCTGTGTAGTTATTACTGGGCAGCATCGGAAATGGGTAATGGAGGGAGAGGGGGTGGAGTGGAAAAGATTGGAGGCGGCGTCATGCGTGGGCACTAGCTTGGGAGTGTTGGTGACGGCCCCTTTGCCGCTACCGCCGACGGGGTACACCAGAAGCCCGGTGATGGCGGCGACTCTGAGGATCTGGGGGCAGTGGAGACGGCACAGGGGTGAGTTGGGGGTCTCAATTTGGTCCCCAGTACGGAATAATCTTAGGTTTGCACCGGGCAGGATAGATGGTGGATTCCTGAGCTGACATCGGGCGGGAATTAAGAGGATGGGGGACCTATTTATCGACGGGGCTTTTGCTAGCCTGGGGGCGCTGGAGGAGAAATTTGGGTTACCCCCCGGAAATGCTTTTAGGTACATGCAGGTGAGGGCGTTTGTGAAAAGGCAGGTAAGGGAATTTCCGCTGCTTCCCGCACGGAGGATTCAGGACAGGGTGACCTCGGGTGTATAGGTGGGAGTGGGCAAGGTCTCGGTGATTTATCAAGAATTGCAGGAGGCGGAGGAAGCCTCGGTGGAGGAGCTGAAGGGCAAGTGGGAGGAGGAGCTGGGCGAGGAACTGGATGAGGGTTTGTGGGCGGAGGCCCTGGGTAAGGTTAACTCCTCGTCTTGCGCCAGACTTAGCCTGATCAAGTTCAAAGTGGTTCACAGGGCACATATGACAGGGCGAGGATGTGCAAGGTTTGTGGGGTGGAGGACAGATGCGTGAGGTGCTCGGGGAGCCCAGCAAATCACGCCCATATGTTCTGGGCGTGCCCAGCGCTGGAGGGGTTCTGGAGGGGCTTCGCAAAGGCTATGTCCAAAGTCTTGGATACTTGGGTAAAATCGAGCTGGGGGATAGCAATATTCGGGGTATCAGATGAGCCAGGAGTACAGGAGCCGAAAGAGGCCGGAGTTCTGGCCTTTGCATCCTTGGTAGCCCGGAGGAGGATCCTACGAATGTGGAGGAATGCGAAACCCTCAAGCGTGGAGGCTTGGATTAATGACATGGCAGGGTTCATCAAGTTGGAGAGGATAAAGTTTGCCTTGCGAGGGTCTGTGCAGGGGTTCTCCAGGCGGTGGCACCCGTTCCTAGACATTCTCGCGGAACGTTAGGTGTAGGCCAAGAGCAGCAGCAGCCCAGGGGGGAGAGGGGTTGGGGTGGTTGGCTTGGTTTTATTATTGTAGGGGGCGTTTGCTCCATTTTTGTTTTCAGTTTGTTAGTTAGTTTAATGTTTAGCGGGTTAAGTTGTTGGAGGCCTCCCTTTTTACTTTTCTTATGTATATTTTCTTTCCTTTTTGAGTGTTTTGTAAAGATTTATTGAAAAACTTGAATAAACATATATTTTTAAAAAACTTTCTGCACCTTTGATTCACGGTGACCGTGACTACTGGCATAGCCATCTATTTCAATAAAAATGTGCAACTAATATTGAAACTCTTTCTTGGAGTCTGGGATTAGTGGAATCTAATGTTTATTTTAAATTTAGGATTCTGTTACGAGTTTGAGACTGTGGCTGTAATAATTTTGGAATTAATTTGAACACTGTGTTCCTATTATCTTACAAATAACTTGGATGATGTGATAGTTTTGTTTTTGTGGTGAAACCACTGTGTTGTATTGTCCTGCCACAGTATTGCGTGTTGTACAGTATTGCCACTATATTACATGATGTACGGTTTTGGCTCTGCCCGTGGCTCCTCCCCCTAGGGCCTGGGTATATAAACTGCCGACCTCTCACTGCCTCATTCTGGGACACGTTGCCAGCTCTGTTGTAAGTCAATTAAAGCCATAGTTAATTCACTTTGCGTTTTCCGTCTTAATTGATGGCATATCAGTTTTAATTGTATCCATTCGCTTCCCCCTCTTCGTGCTCAACTTTTCTAATTCCCCTCTCTCCCTCCTTAGTTTTTGTTCTTTCCTTTGCAAAGGTTTTGGGATATTTCACTATGAGAAAGATAGCACATTACATTGGAAATTAGCATGTAGGGTTTGGATTATACCAGTTTAATCTAGGATTGGGGGTTTAGATTCATGCAGCACCATTTTTAGTTTTGCAATATAATAGACTTTTAGAATTAGGATGGAAACTGTGACAGTCTTTCATGAGGATTAATTTTGAATGATGGCAGCTTCAAATTGCCACCTTGTCAACCATTCCCAGTCCATGAAATTCGCAAGAACAAGTTTGTCTAATGGGCAGGCCTGCATTTTTACAGGTTAATGGTTTGCCACACTGCTTGCTTTCCCCCCACTTAGTTTAATTGTCAGATCCTCACCAGACTGTAAAACCGATGACCTGTACTGGCACAACGGGGAAAGCCAACACAAGCAATTAAGTCATTTCAGCACTGGACAACTCGGGTCTTTAATCTTTCATTGTCCCAGTCTCAGATAGATGGTCCAGGCCATTCTCTATTGTGCTTTTAGATTTTATTGCACCTTATTCAAGTATTGATTTTAATAAATGCGGCTTGTAGCATCCAGGCTCCTCTGTAATGGCAACTGCTCGGCCCAAGGCCGTAAAAACTACAGAGAGTCGTGAACACAGCCCAGTCTATCATGCAAACCCACCTCCCATCCATTAACTCCGACTACCCCTCCCACTGCCTTGGGAAAGCGGGCAGCATAATCAAAGACCCCTCCCACCCGGGTTATTCTCTCAACAGCTTCTTCCCCGCTGTTACCAGACTCCTGAGTGACACTCTTATGGACTGAACTGATCTCGCCACGCATCTTCTCTGCTGTGTAACACTACACTCAGTATGCTTCACCCAATGTCTATGTATTTACATTGTGTATCTATTGTATGTCCTATATTTTCATGTATGGAATGATCTGCCTGGACTGTACGCAGAACAATACTTTGCACTGCACCTTGTACACGTGACAATAAATCTCAGTCTGCCAATGTCTAAAGAAAAAGATTGGTAGCATTCGGGTACAGACCCAGAATCTGTAGACAAAACATAAAGAAGGATCCTGAATAGGATACTGGGGGCAACCAGAGTGTCTGGAGAAGGGACCCACCCCAGGCAATAGCCGTTCAAGCTCAGCCCCACCCCGGTGGTCAGCTCTACAGTCAGAACCGGGGATGGAGCAGCTAATACTTCGGAAGGGGAACCCGTTCCAAGCATCATGGAGTAGCCCAGTGCTTGTATTTTAATTAGATTTTATTATGTGTTCCACTTTCATCACTTTCAGCTTTCGTACTGCCCTCGGGTTTTGTATTTGGTTTATTGAACGTTATTTCAAGTGTAAAGACAACCCTGCATTAAGGGGCCCCCTGTCATTTGGGGATCAGGTGCCACGGCGCAGTGTGTTTCAATGTAAATCTGCCGCTGAATGGATTGGCAATTCATTTGCGTTAGTGGTTGCTTTTCTTGGGCCGTAAAACTGGAGTGGGGTCACTTCCTCTGTTTTAAAGTCTCTTATGCGTTCTGATGGTTTTCTTGCCATGTGAAAAAAAATGAAATGAGAATTGCTTATTGTCACAAGTAGGCTTCGAATGAAATTATTGTGAAAAGCCCCTAGTCGCCACATTCCGGCACCTGTTCAGGGGAGGCTGGTACGGGAAGTGCTGCTGGCTTGCCTTGGTCTGCTTTAAAAGCCAGCTATTTAGCCTTGTGCTAAACCAGCCCCTTATGTGAATAGTACTTCCTTCTTCATTAACACCATGAGCGATGAACAAAGCTAGGAATGTATTGCACAAGGAGGTTAAACAATCCCAGACAATGCTCGAGGTCCTCCCTGTGCTGTGGAGTAGGCATGTGGAGCATGTCGTCTAATCTGCTTGGATCCGGACGATTACATGTATCAAACCGAGAAAGTTAACCTGATGCACACCTCGCCTTCACAACGTGCTGCCTTCATTAAGAGGAGATTGTGTTTTTCCTTTGTCTTGCCAACTACAGTAATATCATCGGTGATACGAATGCATCCCAGCACCTCTCCAGTGATTCAGCCCGGGTACTTTTGTAATAAATCCTTGCTGATTGATAATCCGAAAGGCAATCTTTGAAAACAGAACCCTCTGAGCCATGTCCGAAATGTTGTCCAGTCCTCTGAACCTTCTGCCAGATGGATAGACCCGTCATTGTTTTTAACATCCAATCTGGCAAGGGATTTTGCACATATCCTAATCATTCCATCCTTCTTTACCGTGTTGGCAATCATACTACACCAGTTCGTGTACTGTTGTATTTTACAGATAATACCAACCTGCTCCATTTTCTCAACTTTTAATTTGACTCGGATATGAATGCTGCAATTTCTCAGAGGGCTTATTAACGGTATTGCATCCTCCTGTGGACACCACAACTGCGTTCTCTATAAAGTTACCAGTTGTATTGAACCAAACTTGGAATTTTGGTTCCAAGTTCAGGACTGACTCAATGAGGTTATTCTTGACATCTGGGGCACGATTCTCCGAAATGGAGAAAGAGTGTTCGCGCCGTCGTGAATGCCGTCGCGTTTCACGAACGGCGCGAAATGGGCGCGGGGACTACCGATTCTGGCCCCCACAGGGGGCCAGCACGGCGCTGGAGCAATTCACGCCGCTCCAGCCTCCCTTCCGGGTGCCAAATGGGCACCGCGGCAACCTGCGCATGCGCAATTGGGCCGTGCCAACCAGCGCATTCAGGGGCCGGCCGTGCAACAAAGTAGGCCCAGGGGGGGAGAGGCCAGCTCGCCGATCGGTGGGCCCTGATCGCGGGCAAGACCCCATCGGAGGCCCCCCTCGGGGACAGAGCCCCCCCCCACAGGTCGCCCCGCGACCCTTCGCGCAGAGTTCCCGCCGGCAGCGACCAGGTGTGGACGGCGCCGGCGGGATTCTGCTTTTCCATCCGGGCCTGGGAGAATCGGCGTCCCCGCCGTGTACAGCGGCCTGCGACCGGTATCGCGTCAAACGCGCCAACGCAAATGGCGGCGATTTTCTGCACCTCGGAGAATCGCGCGCCTCCGTCGGGGCGGCGTGGCGTGGTTGCGGCGATTCTCTGGCCCGGTGCGGGGCTCGGAAAATCGAGCCCCTGGTACCTCCACTGGTACCTTATTGATCCTGTGAATAGTAATGAGTTTAAGATCTCTACATGTGGGTGGGCCTGCTGGAGCTGGACCTTGTGTATCAATGAGATTAAAGACGAGTGACGACCATGCCAACTGACTGAAGCTGCATTTCAGTACTATCATGCCAATGCAATGAATTGCTGATCCATTAGGTGCAGTTAGCTTAGCTGCAATTGGTTGTGTCAATGCTTTCCAATGTCGGAGGTACATCTACTTCAGTATCTTTAATGAAGGACACTGGTACTCATCCTGGTAATAATTTTGGCCTTCAATGCTTTGCTCACTCTCCTTTGTAAGAACCTAGCCATCAGTGTTTTCCATTCAGTCTGCTTTGTTAACAGTTTTGCGTGTGAATCATAGAATCCCTAAAGTGTAAAAGGAGGCAATGTGGTCCACCAGGTCTGCTCCGACCCTCCAAAGAGCATACCCTTCATTGGTCTACTCCCCTGCCCCATCCCATAATCCCACGCATTTATTATGGCCAATCCACCTAACCTGCTCATCTTTTGGACTGTGGGAGGAAACCGGAGCATCCAGAGGAAACCCACACAGACATGGTGAGAATGTGCAAACTCCACAGACAGTCACCCAAGGCTATAATCGAACCTGGGACACTGGCACAATGAGGCAGCAATGCAAACCACTGTGTCACCGTGCTCCATTCTATCCCCGGCTCACTCTCTGTTGCTGGCAGCATGTTACATATATTTTAGCTGTGGTTTGCCATGATTTCTTATCGTAGCTTCTGAACTAGTTTTCACACTGGCATCCTCAATTCCCTTTAACACCACACCCCTTACAGTGATTGGGGCTCACTGGGCAGCTTCTTGGTGGATGAAGAAATTCACATCTTCCACTTGGCTTGTTCAGTTCCACTGCCTTGGCTATTGTGCCAATAGTTGTAGTCACACCTCGTGTTTGCAAACTCTGTTGATCTGCAAGGATAACTTTGTGTTTATATACATCTTTTAATAAAGCTTCATAGTCAAAATATCTTATGGCTTTTCAGGAGGTCCTTCTGAAAAGCTTCAATTGATATCAACGCTATGGTCAACTCTGTAATTTTTTCACGTAACCGAACTTTGGAAAAGTCACAGTTCCTGCACCTTTGCCCCTTCAGCGACTGACAAGTTGGTCAATAGACGCTTTTATTGGTGCCTACGTGACATTAGTTCCAACCGATGTATCCTGGAACTGACTTATATATGTAGTTGTCTTGTAGTGTGGTCCTCTTCTGATCGTCTTCAGATAAGCTTGAGGAATTCAGCCTACGAATCCCTTCATTTCTGATAGTTATCTTAAATTGGACTGCGTGTTTACCTGTTTCTGATACAGCCAGATCAAGGAATCACAGCTCTATTCTTGTTGGAAAAGTTTTAATTTGGAAATAATGTCTGCTGCTTTCCAATTCATGCACAGGATTCTACCAACATCTTGTTGATGTTCCTGGGCTTTTCCATGATTTCCTAGGTAGGAAGAAGCTTTCCTGCTTTCCTCCTCCAAAAGGTTTGAATGTATTGCAGATCGGGCCACCTGCAGTACTCCTGCTTACCACAGTTGCTGCGCTGTGATGCTGTTGATCCACTTTGTGCAATTTCTGGGTCCTGCCTGCAAAATGGTATTTTGCCGCAAATACCTGTAATAGCTGCAATGGCTTTCTTCAGCCTTTTATACCCTGTCTTTCAATTGGCCTGCACCAATCCAAATCAACTCGATCACACCTCTTTGCTACCAACCTGAGGGTCCCTTTGTACAGTACTCACTGTTCCCAATAGAGTACTGCCTGTAGATAGTTCTTCACCTCTCTCTACACATATGGTTTAATTACTGGCAAGGCTTTCTTTGAACACTGCCTTGTATCCTTCACTACCCATATGCCACAACCACCCCCCACCCCCCTTCTCTGCATTGGTCATGGTCCTTCGAAAAAATTCGGAACTGGCTAGCCTTTGGACATCTATTTACCACAATATTTCTGCAGCTGTCAGTCTGCTCACCTCCACTTTCGATGCCCTCCTCTCCAACAAAACTTTCATTTTCTCATCCCTTGGTCATTCCCCCTGTTATCTTTGTTCTTCCAAGGGACACACGTTTGTGTGGCACACAATTGGCTCAATCTGAACATCCATCACCAGAATTGATTTGATTTGATTTATTGTCACATGTACCGAAGTACAGTGAAAAATATTTTTCTGCGGTCGAGGGAACGTACACAGTACGTACATAGTAGACAAAAAGAATAATCAACAGAGAACATTGACAAATGGTACATCAACAAACTGATTGGTTACAGTGCGGAACAGGGGGCCTAAAAAAGCAAATACATGAGCAAGAGCAGCATAGGGCGTCGTGAATAGTGTTCTTACAGGGAACAGATCAGTCCAAGGGGGAGTCGTGTAGCTGTGGGGAAGAAACTGTTCCTATGTCTGGATGTGCGGCTCTTCAGACTTCTGTACCTTCTGCCTGATGGAAGGGTCTGGAAGAAGGCAATGCCTGGGTGGGAGGGGTCTCTGATAATGCTGTCTGCCTTCCTGAGGCAGCGGGAGGTGTACACAAAATCAATGTGGGGGTGGCAAGCTTGTGTGATGCGTTGGGCTGAGTTCACTACACTTTGCAGTTTCTTGCGATCTTGGGCCGAGCAGTTGCCACACCAGGCATTGATGCAGCCGGAGAGGATGCTCTCTATCGCACCCCTGTAGACGTTTGTGAGAGTCGATGCAGACATGCCGAATTTCTTTAGCTTCCGTAGGAAGTAAAGACGTTGTTGGGCTTTCTTGACTGTTGCATCAACGTGAGTGGACCAGGACAGACCGTTGGTGATGGTGACCCACAGGAACTTGAAGCTATCAACCATCTCCACTTCGGAGCCATTGATGCAGACGGGAGTGTGTGTCGTGCTACGCTTCATGACGTCGATGATCAGTTCCTTGGTCTTTCTGACATTTAGGGAGAGGTTGTTTTCGGTAACCATGCAACCAGTGATTTATCTCCCTCCTGTAGTCTGATTCGTCGTCGTTTGAGATACGGCCCACCACAGTCATATCATCCGCAAACTTATAGATTGAGTTGGAGTTAAATCTTGCCACACAGTCATGTGTGTATAGGGAGTACACTTGAGAACTGAGCACACATCCTTGCGGGGCTCCGGTGTTGAGGACTATTGGTTGGAACAGTTCGAGCACCATCAGGTGTCCCTCTCCTTTTCCCAAAATCATCCATTAAAGACAAACAATTGCCTCCAATTTCTTTCTTTCATTATCATATATCTCCTTAATCTTCTCTCCTCCATCTCCTTCAAGTTCACACCCAACAAGTTTGATTAGCTCATCAACAATTTGCTCATTCAGCTTGAAATAGTTCATTAGCTGCCTCAGTTATTTCCTCCTTTCCATCAAGCCAGACTTCCACTAGTCCTATTCATAAAGCTTATTGCCCATCTCCCTACATGTCCTCTCTAATATTTCCTTATTCCTGGGACCCACAGCCTACACATTAATGCTGTTCTCACTAAACCACTACATTTATTTTCTTGGCCATCCCCCGCCATGTTGGTTAACATTGTCAATAATTTCCTCACCTCAGAGACTGCCCCCAATGAAACCAATGTCATCACCCCACTCCTCAAAACATGCATTTGCAAGCCATCTGTTAGCTACCATCTCAACTACAACCTCCCTATCTTTTATCAAAATCTTTGAAAGTACTGTCACCTCCCAATGAACCATCCTTCCCACAACTCCTTATTTGACTCACTCCAATTAGGTTAATATCATCTCATTTGATCCCTGTACTGCCACTGTATTATCAAATCATTTGTCCAGAATCCAGGCTTTTTAGTTAACATTTTCTACAGTGAAACACTGGTAACACCAAAGTCATTAGTCCCGTCAGAAACTCTGTTTCCTTGGCACTCATTCCTTTCCCCCTTTCCAGCCATTGTCTCAGTTGGAATGAGACTACTCACAACCACAGGATCCTGTTTAACCCCAATCTGAAATTTCTGACCCCAAAGTCTCTCTATTACTAGGAGCGTCTACTCCCATTTCCGTAACTGCCTTCACCCGTCGAGCTGCCGTTTAAAGTGGTGGGGACAAACTTTAGATAATTGGGCATCCAGGTGGCGCGGGGATGGGAAGAACTACACAAATTGAATCTGGCGCGGTTGGTAGAGCAGATGAAGGGGAATTTTAAGAGATGGGATGTGCTCCCGCTGTCGCTGGCGGGGCAGGTGCAGCACATGAAAATGATGGTGCTCCAGGGGTACTTTTTTTTTTTCAGAACCTTCCGATCTTTATTCCAAAGGTCTTTTATAGGAAAATTAATGCCTTGATTTTGGTGTTTGAATGGGTGGGAAAATCCCCACGGGTAAAGAAAGCGTTACTGGAATGGGGATGTGGACGGTGGGGTGAAGGGGGGGGGGGGGGGACTGGCATTACCAAATTTAATAAACTATAACTGGGCAGCTGATATAGCCACTGTAGTTTAGGGGTACTGTGGATGGTGCCTCTGCCGTTCACTGCCATTATTCCACGAGCCCTGTCGCGTTGGCGACCCTAGGAGTGTGGGGACAATGGCGGCAGCACCTGAGGTTGGAGGGTGTCTTGGTCTGGGCACCGATCTGTGGGAATCATAAATTTGTACTGGGATGGGGGGGCATTGGATGTAGTGTTCCGGGGGTGGCAGCGGATGTGTTTGAACAGTTTGAGTTCCTATTGGTGGGGGGTAGCTTTTCGAGCTTAGAGGAATTGGAAGAGGAGGATGATCTGCCGAGCAGGAAAGGGTTCCGGTACTTACAGGTAGAGAATTATGTTAGGAAGCAGGTGCAATCCTTTCCTGACCTGCCGTCCTTGGGGTGGCAGGACAAGGTGGTG